>NW_017727854.1:115220-221588 GCF_001865875.1 Lupinus angustifolius
AATCATGGGGGGAGGGGTAACAGAATAAAAATGTAAACAGAGGAGGGGACATCATTGATATGGTAGCTACCCCTATGGATACTGATTTTGATTCAATGTAACTGAGGCAGCTAGAGGACTCAGTGAAAGTAATGAATGTAATTAAGACATGAAGTAGTTTAACTAGAGAAAATGAAATCTATTACAGAATTTTATAAGGTCATTCACCAAGGAACACTACCTGCTCATATCTTGTTATGGCATGTTGATCTGCACATAGTTCTGCGCAAATACCCATGCCAAAGTCATTATAGACATCCCAAAGGCCATCTTTGAGCATACCATCAATGATAGTATCATGTCCTAACCGAGATCCCTTCCTGTTTTTTATACAAAATATACAGAGTATGTTGATAGTCAACATCAATAACTATTAACTAACTACATAAAACGATAGTGAATGAAAGTTGGACGACTTCATGAAATGCTTAAGGCAACTTATAAGCTGCACCTAGGTGGGATAAACTATTTGTTGAAATGTAGTTAGGTGGAAAGACAACCTTGCTTGTGCAATGTACTTTGGTGCATTTGACATGCTTTCCATACCACCGGCCACAACAATATCATTGACACCGAGTTGTATGGTCTGTGCTGCAAGCATGGTAGCTGCAATGAAAAAGGAGGGAGCATAATTTAATAAACAAAATGATATATTAATGAGTAAAAGGTGATATTGGTGTTCGAAATGAAAAAAGAGGAAGGTTTTACCTTTCATGCCTGCTGCACAGACCTTGTTGACAGTAGTGCAGATTACAGAAGTAGGAATACCTGCTCCTAATGCAGCCTGTCTAGCAGGAGCCTGCCCTAAATTTGCACTAAGAACATTCCCAAAAAACAATTCTTGCACGAGTGATGGATCAACATTCGCTCTCTTAAGCGCAGCTGCAACAATTGATGATGATAGGGTATAAATAGATAGATATTACTTCAACAATTGATTGTATTATTAATGTGAGTTACATTTAATAGCAATTGAGGCTAATTGTGTAGCTGAAAGAGATGATAGGGTGCCAAGCAAAGCACCAATTGGAGTGCGTGCAACACCAACAATACAAACATCTGAACACAAATCAATTACAAAAAGAGATTGATCATTCATTAAATGAATAATGAGTTAGAAACAGAAGAGATCAATGAATACAAGGAGAGAAAACCTGGAAGTGGGGGTTTATTAGAAACAGAAGAAGAAGACATGGATGAAGAAGAAGAAGAAGAAGAAGAAGACATGAATCAACGGAACAGCGTTGGTGTTGGTGTTGATGTCGATGTTGATGTTGATGTTGGAAATCTGAATAGCCTAAGTATTATTATTATGAGTGTGATCCTTATCCATAGTTCCATCTTCCATACTATATTATTATTATTAACTACTACCACCTCCCTCCTTTATCCCAATGACCAAATATGCTTAGCTTTAGTTTTATGCTCATATTCAAAGCAAAATTATTAGAGATAAGAGATAAACATAATTAATTTGGACTCTACTCTTCACATATTAACTCATTCATTATGTTTAATATTTTTTTTTGATCAAAATTATTATTAATTCTCTAATTTATATATATATATATGATGAATAATATATTTTATCATATGTCAAGTTACATATTCAAAATAATAACTAATATTAATAAAATTGTATCTAAAAGGGATGTGTGTTATCAGGTTCAATCTCAAAAATTTGTTTAGTCAATATATTGAATTGAGTTAGCTCTAGGAATATGGTCGGATTTAAAAAAATAACTCAACAAACATGCTAACAAAAGAATGAAGATTATCTATCTCTATTTTTGCTAATACATTTATGTATCAATCAATTAAAATAGACACTTAAATAAAAATAAAAAATAATATTTTTAAAGTAAAATGTAATTAGTTTGGGACCTAAATAAGAATTTTTTACCATTTGTCATCTTTATCTCTAACAAATACAAGAATTTTGTGTATCCTCAAATTTACACATAATAGTAGCTTCTAGGAGTAATATGATACATAGTCTTCCCGCAAATCCTTACATATTCCCAAATAATTAGTTAGTATTAGTTAAAGCCAGATAGTTGACAATATATATTAGTATTAGTTGTTTTTATTGGTTCTCTAACGTGGTCCAACCAAATAATTAACTATTTACTTAAAACATAGGAGCATTAAAATTAAAATTAAAAGTGGTTAATGAATGAGCACATAATAAGATGATAGGGTCCACATTACGGAATGTTATTCCATTAGAGAGTTAAGAGTATGATTTGACTAGTAATTAAATACTGAGAATCTCATACTTAAAAAACCTACTAAATACTCATTTATATTGATCAGCATTTGTGATGGATGCAGGCTTAGATGGAGCAGACCCAGCATTGTTGTTATTATTGTTAGTATGATTGTTTGATGCAGCATCTCTCATGTAATTCCCCATAACTAGAGCAGAAGCATGATCATAATAGCCATTTGAGTGATGATGATGATGATGATGAAATTGTGGCACAAAAGCAGTAGCAACACCAAGTGTCCCATATTCAACACTACCAGTACCAGTACCAGTACCAGTACCAGTACCAGTAGAAGTACTCCTCTTTCCAAGTGCTTCACCCCTCATTGAGCTTCTGTCACCCTCCAACTCACGGTACCTGTTATCAATACTCAAAACTTACCCTTTCTTCATTTCTAACTTACATTTTCAATTTCATATATAATACACCAATTCATCAATATATTAATTTATTTTCTACAATAAAGTTTTTTTCAAACTGAAATATGTTTTACTCCCTGCAATATACACTATTTTAATTACTTTATTCTTTTCATTTTAGTCCAATTGAAGATGTATAAACACAACAATTCTTCATCTCATTAATTATTATGACATGTAAGACACATGTGATTACATCCTCATTACAAACTAAAACAAAAAATTGGAAAATATAATTAAGCATTAACCCCAAAAAATATATGCACTAAAACCAAATTTCGATAAATTCTAAAGGAGAAAGACATACTTAAACTTATTTTTTTACTAGTTAGAAATTCAAATATTCTCTTATTCATAGTATATATGAATTAAGCAATATATACAAAATTGATCACATTATCACTGAAGATTAAAATTTTAGAATATATAAGAATCAAAATCTCAATAAAAATATAAATACTAAAAGTAACATTCAATCCTACTTTTTTGTTAGTTTGAAATCCAAATATACTCTTGTTTGTAGTATTAGATGAATGGAGCAATAAATGAAAATAACCAAATTATCACTAGTCACTAGAAACTAAAACCATAATTTTATAATATAGAAAATTAATATTGTGTGAAGTGTTTTTACCTGTGAAGGTAGATTGTGAGAGGTTCAATGTAGTCATCAAAGCCCAGCTTGCTCATAGCCCAAAGAACATCTTCTGCAGTGATAGTTTTGCGTTGTTCCCTTTGGCAACGCTCATTGGCTTCACCAGTTATGAAGCTTATATACTCAGACACACACTCTTGTATTGTTTCTTTTGCATCATCTGATATTTTTGCATGTGGTGGCAGTATCTTCCTCATTATCCTTATCACATTTGCAATTGGCATGAAACGATCTTGTTCCCTCACCATGCATTCATTATCTTCTGTTGCTGCTGCTGCTGATTGGTTGTTAATGTTCTCACCAGCTCCCACTGATAGCTTCAACCCTTATGTTCATTATAACAACAATAATATTTTCAAAACTTTCCACAAACAAGTCAAAAATAATTTCATTTATACCTCGAAGAGTAACACTACATGTGTTCAATTAATTTATACACTTAACATTCGTATCTTATTAAACTTTTCATTTATAAAAATGACTCCATTAAGCAAGATCAAGCTATATATCAACTGAACTTAATTAGTGCAAATAAACTTGTGATAGATGAAGGTAGCAAACACGGTTCAGAAAGCATCAACCAGGAGTTTATTTCTTTCTCGAGATAGAAAAGGAATCCCGAAGAAAAGGACAAAATGCAGGTTCAAAGTCATGCAATTAAAGCAGACAAACGTATGAAAGAACACTTAATCTATTAAGCTTTTGTCTTCATACATGCATTATTCGTTTGTCTAATAAGAGCATTAACTAACTAACTTTAATGTGCTTGTGCATGTAATGGATCAAGATAGAAGAGAGACTCTTATTTGGATTGTTTTTAATATTAAAATTAAACTAAATACGATTATATATATTAAGTGAGAGGCTAATAAAAAAGGTGGAGATCAAACTTAAACTTGAAATAGCTTGGTAAAAGAAGACAAAGAAATGATGAAAAGGTGCAAAAGAAAAACATGCAGGATGCAGTGGAGACAGATCCTTGAATTCAGACATATGAATATGATGTTGGAGAATGCATGGATGACACTTGTAACTCTCAAAAGTCAGTGACTGCGCATGCATGCATGCCTTCCACCTGTAAGGTTCTAAAATATGATACATCAAATGTCATAACCATCATCTATGTTAACCATATTCCGTTACTTGCTTTACTCAAACAACCACTACTAATGAGTAATGATGTATAACTTAGACTTGGATGATAGCTAGAGGGCGAGTGAAATCAAGGGATGAGGGTATCAGATTTTGTGTTATAATCACAATGCATACCATTAGATTTTGTGGTATGGCTTATGCTGCAAATGTTCAATAAAATTTAATGTTGTAAAAAAATAACAATGTAAAGGAATGAGATTGATCTGATAAATGAATGGTAGAAGAAGGCAGAAGGTGGAGATTGCAATGGATTTAGAGTAGTAGTGTTAATGTTATTTGCATGCATGTAGTAGAAGCATATATAATATATATAAGTAGTAATAAGTTGTATATATAAAAGGATGATGAGAATATTTACCAGAAGTGGTAGTGTTGTTGGGGAGCTTGCGGTAGCCGTGAAAGCCTCCTCCTCCGCCGCCTCCTCCTCCTCCTCCTCCTCCTCCGGTTGCTGCTACTCCAGTCTCCATTGTTGTTATTATATTTTGATCATAAAATGAAGAAAGAGAAAGAGACGTTATTGTTGTCAAGTGTGGAGATTGATTTATAGTGCACATAACAACGTGTCACAATGGGCGATGTAAACGAGGAACTTGGCTATTGCCGGTCATATATAATGTCACCTCACATTCCGGACATTCACAATACCGACACCAGTACGTTACTTTATCTCTCCTTTGTACCTAATTTCGAGGAACAATAGCCTAGTAATCAACTTTGGAATACATGTAAATTATTTCGCACTCAACTTTCAAAATTATAATTTTTACACATTTTTAAAAATGTCAATTTTTTCCTATGAAGTCGTTAATCAAAGAATTGGAGAAGAATTGGTGTTATGGAAATTTAGAGAAAATGAATGAAAGAATGAGAAGAAAGAGTCACAAAATGTATTTAGTGAAATATAAAAATACTTACTAGTATTATTTTGCTTGTGAGGTTTATATTTTGATATTGTATAACAATTGCATGTTATACTTATATTATTTTTTTATTTATTGTACTTAACTATTTTTAATATTCATTTCAATCTAGCTAGACCAAACCAGTTTATAAAATCTTGATATCATTTTTAATCATTTCTTTTGATCCATATATCACCATGTTTAAAAGTATACACATAAATTATATATAATTTGATATAATTTGGTTAAAATATCATTACTTAATTTATATTGGTATGCAAGATGATAAATTTATGGAGACATTGAAGAGGGGATAAAAATAAGAATGATAAATAAAAGTATAGTTGGAAAAAAGTATAAAAGAGTGTTGAATTTACATAATATCAAAAAATTTGAAATAAGGTAAAAAGCTGCAAACTATCGTCATTTATATTTTATCTATGAACTACAGAAAAGTTTATTGACTACAGGTCGATAATATATAATTTATCGAATGAAACATAAGCTTGCGGTTGATGGAGGGTTAATGTGTGGGTTTGCAAACTCACAAATGAACCCACTTTAACAAAAATGAATTGAATTTAGCTATTTACATTTTTAACAGCTTTCATCATTTAACAACTGTAAGAATTTGTTTTTAAATTCACTCATTAATTTGACCTTTTTTCCCTCCTCTTATGTTATTAGCCATCAATCATCCTTTGAGGCTATGACCATATTGCAACATCCAATTTTGAGTCATTTTCCTTGAATGTCTTCTTTATTTCCAACCATTGTATTTGTATGTGATTAAGATTGAGAAAAACTTAGTAAAGTTGATTGGAGAAGTGGGTGAATTTATGAGGGTAGATATGTAATATATCATTATATAGTGATTATATAATTGGATTGGTGCAATGGATTAATAGAAAAGCTTGAAGTTTGGATTCTTTGGGTTTTATATTGTTCAATTATTTTGCCCTAATGTGAATGTTTGAGGCCATTGGTGTACTTAACTAATTAATAGGTTCTTGACGCGTACGCTTAAAGTTTGGCTTCGGTGGGGACTTTGGATTAAAGGAGAGAGAGAAATATAACCCTTTAGTTCTACTCCACTACCTATTCAAACAAAATGTTGATTTGGCTTATTATTATATAAATTCTATCAACTGGGCTAATAAACTATTGTGCTATTAATACACCACATTTTTATATCTATTTTTTACACTATCAATTAATTATTGTAAATCAAATTATACCCAAGAATTATATATATGGTACGCTCACCATAAAAACTTGTATTAACAGTAAACACAATGTAAACTCTCAATTTTTTCATGAAAAATATATATCAAATAATCTAATAAGTATCCTTATACTTTTATAAGAATATAAATCAAATTAATATTCAATTTAAATTAGACATAATTTACACAAACACATGTTTTTTGAAATATCCCTTATTCATTGCTATAACATCGTCTAATTATGATTTGGTTAATATACTTTGGGTGTATTTAAGTAGTTGTTAAAGAAAATAGTAATGAGAATATAAAATGAGGATAATACATGAGCCTAATCAAACACTGCTATTTCATTTAATCCCCACTAATCGAATCGCCCTGATGTCAAACCATGAATTGTAGATATTATTATCATTTTTAAGGGATAACATAAGATTGGACGTATGATTTATGATTAGTTTAGAAGCAAATTGGTCATGGTGTTTTGATTAGGATGGCAACAGGGGTAGTAGCTACCCATTTACTGTTTTAAAATAGGAGAGCATTATTCATACCTGCTTGTAATTGTATGAGTACCCGTATGTTAGTATTTACGGGTCCGGGTACTCGCAGGTACAATAGGTACCTGCGAATTTCCTATATTATAAATGAATTTTTAATTTTTTTTTTACTTCTATTATGTTAGAATGAGATGAAACTTAATTATTTTTTTACATTTTGATTCACTATTTGGCAAAAATGCTAAATTTATTGGTATTCTCTATTTGTGTGATTTTTTGTTCTCATTTGCTTAACAAAAGTATATATTTTCTTTGTAAAACATGTGTGTTTCTACACATATAATAATATTTGTAGGGTGTTTCACCATCAAACTCACAATAAAATATGTAAACAAAGTAAAACGAAAAATGTAAATAGTGTAATGAATGTTAGAATAATATACTTTTTATATTAATTAAATATAATATATTAATCATATAAATATCGGGTACCTACGGGCACGGATATCATAATACACGTACCTGTCCGTATGTACTACTAGTAACTCATTTATAATACTGTACTGTTTTTTTTTTTTTCTTTTTTGCCATAGTTTTGATGTTGGAAAACCCACTTTGACACCAAACTAAATTACATCCTCAGCGACCAACTTTGGCTTTCCTTTGCATCCCAAAAGCAAGAAAATAAAATAAAAATGGTTGATAATAATATGTGAGTGAGTATATTGTAAATTGGGGTCCCATCTCTTTGTCATTTATTATTCACAAGTATCTATGCTCTATGAGACTCAGTTTAGCGTTCGAAAAGGGTGATGGATCCAAAATGACTCTTCCTCCTCCTTCTATGATATGATAAGCAGAATCGTAACCTTCACTCTTTTTGGGCACTTTCTACTTTGTGATGCCTTACAACTACAACTGCAACTGCAACATCCTTTTTCTTTATATCAAAATCATCTATATTACTACTAACCATTTAACAAATACTTCTCTTAGTCCGTTTCATCTTTCTTAAAAAATTATGCTTATTTTATTGCCACGTGTCAAATTATTAATTTCATAAAACTCGGTTTCATTCACGTTAACATTTTTTAATTGGTGTATTTATTGTTATAATGAAGCATTCCTTTCATCGTTTACAATTCGGGATAAGTATCAACAATTTTCTCCTAAACATAGATACTTTAACCACTGAGTTAATACTAGTTATTGTTCTTACAAATATCAATAAATTGCAAATTAAAAGCTTAATAATGGCACTTTTATTAAGCAAGAAAATGAGAGTGAAAGAGAGGTAGTCTCATTTAGTTATGAAGGCAGCCTGAAAGTGAAGAGATGTAAAAATTAACAAAACTATTACTTTTCCTACGTTACTTATTATAATGGGCCAAATAAATAGAGTGAAGGAGTATCTACTATGCTACAAATTCACATATTTTTAAAAAGATGGGGAAGTTAATTTATGGAGGGTGTTAAAATGATTCAATTAGCCCAGTGAAATGCAAGTTTCCATTTTGGTTTTGATAGGAGAAGTTAGGGTGTTGGAGAAGAATGTTGGTATTATATATAGTTGGGGCAGGCTTGACATATCAGAGAAATAGTGTCTAATGTTTAGCCACCAAAACAAGATTATGTTATTGTTATGTGAATGAAACATGTATAAATATGAGACGTACGTGGGTCTATGCTTAAAACTTGGTAAACTAATTTATATATAAGTACCAATTTTAATTTAATAATGAAACAATTTAATACGTAGTAGACGAGATAGTATTAGGCTACCAACCTCATCCTTCATCTTTCATCCCCTTTCTAACTTACAACTTCTTCCTTCTATTGCTTGCATTCCTTTCCTTTCTCTATCACTCAATTTACTATCTTGCCCTTTAATATATACACATATATATATATAGTAAGAACCATTAATCAATTTCATTACCTATTCCCATGCATATTTGATTACCTAATACTTGATACTAGAATATATTAAGGGCAAAACAGTAGTTTTGGAAATTGAGAGGGCAAGGGAACTATTTGGGTACTATTGGCTTATATAAGGGCAAAGGAGCAGTTTCTCCTTAATACTAATCATCTGTACGTGTTGTCTCGAAGGGTCCAACATTTATATGTTACGTAAAGCCAAAGTTGATAAAGAAACATAAGATCAATGATGATGGGCTACTTTAGAGTCTTTGTGATTCTCCTTCTCTTATTGCTCTTTGTGCATGGATCTATTGTAGCATCAGCAAGAGAAGAAGAAAAAGAACAAGACACTTCTTTGTTGGAGTTATTAAGCAGAGATGAAGCAGTACAAATGGCTGGCTATGGAGAACAGAAACTTTCCACTGTCCTCATTACAGGCTCACTTCATTGTTACACCCCTTTTCATGCACCATGCCCGATACCAGGTACCTTTAATCAAGTTTATTCCCTTATATATAAATATAAATGTGTAATGTGCTATTGTTATATTATATATATATATACACACACACCTTATTCATATAAGCTAAGGATAAGCAGCAAGTATGGTTATGATTAGAAGATTTTAGAGAATGTATATATTCCAATTCTCTGTATATATTTAGTTCATTAATGAAGTGAGAAAGCCAATCACTAATCATGAGGTTACCTATATATTATGCTGAGATCAAATATTGAAGATATCGTTAATAAGTCAAAGGTTGTCGCTAAAAAGAAACTATTGGGCACGTACAAGGAGGAGAAACTATTGCAGTCTTAGATTATTGGTGGCAAAACACAACTTTACCATTAATTATATATTGATTAGTTAAAGTTAAAATTATAAGAGAATTATAATAAAGATGAGTCATGGATGAATGCAATGTAATAATTTATCTAAAAAATTACTTATACATAACTGGAGATATAACGACAGGCGTTGGTTGAATTGTTTGGTGACAAACCAAAAGCTTAAAGCTTAAAGCTTGCTTCATTTTGGTAAAATTTCTATGTCGAAAATGAATAGAAGTTTTGTTTGAAGTTTTACTAAACATTATTGATCGAACAGCTATGTATGGTTGATTGTATTACAAATGAAAAAGAAAGATATGATGCATGCATATGGTGGATAGAAAAATAGAATGACAATGATTTCCCAACCTAGCTAGTTAGCTTCCTTGACAAAGTACACAATAAATTTCATATGCAGGTGCTTTGGTTGGTGTGAAGTGTGATAGCTACGGGAGTGAGAAAAAGGAGAAAACAAGTGTAGCAAGAGGTGTGACAGATGAATTTGGAGATTTCATAGTGGACATACCTTCCCACCTTCATGCTATTCCTAACTTAGAAAAGGTATGTAGTGTTAAAGTTGATAGTATACCAAAGGGATCAATGTGTAAACCATTTCAAGTGATGAGACATAATAAGGGACTCAGGTTGTCCTCCTTTGGGAATGGTATCCGTACATACACTGCTGGAAACATAAGGATCCACCACTCTCCTACAACATTATAAACATATTACAAACCAAACCTAGTACTCTATCTAGTACTTTGTATACATATTTTACACATTTCCTTCATACATTGTATATATATTACATACCCAAAATTAATAATGACAAATTTGAGGATTGTAAGATATGTGTCGTTTGTTGTTATAATAATCACTAGTATCTAGTCGTATATAAATACTATGTGGGCATTGAAATTAAACACAAGAGATATTAATATAAAACAATTGAAAAATGTTCAATCTTTTTATCAATTCTCTTTACTATTGAAAAAATGGCATTTGGTATAGACCAATGACATGATATTCGAAACTATTCATTTCCACATGCAATATGCAATATGCAGTATGCACTAGGTGACTATGAGCATTCTACCAATAATAATAAAGCAACCTGCAAGTCAACTAACATATTTAAATTTGCATCCAAATTAACTCAGCATAGATTCGTATTAGCTAAAACACAAAAATCTTGAATGCCACAACCAAGAATAGTAGTAACATCTCAGATGGAATAATGAATCATAAGTAAGATACAATTTTGTTCCATTATCAATGATACCAGATGCGTGTTATCAAGCATATGAAAGTTACAAAAAAGAAAAGGAAATTCCGTCCATGATAATAAGAAGTAAAGCATGAACATAATTGCTAAGCAATTGGTTATTCTCTTCAGCTATATACTCAAACTAAAGCCTAACTTACTTACCACCCAAAATAAGAAAAGGTAAAACACATTATCCTTCTATATTAGATGGCCAATTTATATGCACCCACAAAGCCATTAATCGCACTCAAACTACATAGCTTGATAGATAGGCCATCCATCTGAATATGAGTAATGATTTTATGGGTTTTATTATATTAGACTTAGAATACTGGACAACCATCAACCACAATTCCTGGTTGAGTTGGGCAAGTAGCCAATGGGCAATGGTCCAATTCAGATCCCCACCATTTGAGATTATGTCCTGCATTTTGAAGTGCAAAGAAAATGAGCACACCCATAAAAGCTGTTCCTGCATCCAATGCTGCTGATAGAACATAATTGTATTTCTGCCACCACCGTTTGTGGAAGCGAAAAACAAAGTAATTAAAGATCATTCCCGTGACTAGCCAGCTTGCAATGTTGGTAGGAGTTGCGGGCGGCATTCCAGCAAAGCCATAAGTTATAACTGGTATGTTTATCAAGGGAATCCATTTCTTGTCAGGATATATTTTGCTCAACACCCAAACAGGAACTGGCAATGCTGCTCCAATGAGGAATAACCATACCAAGTTTCGGTACAAGCCGCCAGGTCCAAACAAGCGCCTTGGACCAATCAGACCCCATATAACAGATGCATCAAATGTCACTCTATATTTAGGACAAGTCCAAGGACTGTCATGATGAGCCTTATCATCCATGCATATATCCTTAATGCTATCCAACATCCACCAAGCCACTGCAAGGTTCACTGTACCCGCAACTAGAGTTCCCACCAGCTATTTCCAAATTAAAAAATAATTAGATCAGTAATAAGAATACAAATAATTATTTGAAGTAGGAGATTTAAAGGTGGAGATACCTGAGCAGTATACATGCTTCGTGGTGGGATTTTCATGTAGTGCCCCAGTTTGAGGTCTGACAAGAACGACAGAGCATGGACAGTGCTGATTCTCCCGTAGATTTTAAAGAGCAAGTTCGCAATTGGTTTTCCCGGAATGACATACCCAATCATGAATTGTGCTATAACATCATATCCAGGTTGCTGAAGGGGAAAACACATGTTAAAAACTGAACTCCTGTTGCTTCATTTTTTGCATCAAAATAGTATGTTATATCATGGAGAACAATGACAGACTAGGAGAAATTACTGTATGAGCCATATGAACTTGTTCAATAGGAATGTGACACCCAACAATAATGGGTCATATGTATTGCTATTGGCCAAGACCTTATGACCCCAGAAAGTAAAATAATTTGATTAGAGAGAGAGTAGAGTAGAGTAGAGTAGAGTAGAGTAGAGACAACATAATACCTGGTTGGTAGTTGCTTGGATGACACCAATAGGGAGTGTCACAATAAAAGCCAAGCCAAAAGCAAATAGCATTCCCCACCATGGTAGTTGCACATCAGCTTTCCACACGAAACACATCACCAGAGATAGTGCCATGCTTCCAAATAATAAAATGAGGAACCACCATTCAGGTACTTGCTTATAAGCTTTCATTAGTTTACCATGGACATCCAATTTTGTATTACTCATTGCTGATCTGCTCTGCTTCAAGATGTCTCTGGACAAAGGAAACTATTCATGTTAACAACAACAACAACAACAAAACCTATCACAGAGCACTTAATTTACAGGAATAATATTTTAGTGATTTGACTTAAAGCACTTAATGACAATTATTTGTTAATGCATATATGTGACTTGGAAGGGAGAATATATGGAAGAAAAGGATTAAAACTGTAGTATCAAAATGTTATGATCCATTTGCATATCCAATATGTAGAATGCCAGAAAATCATGCTTTCAGAATTCAGACATATTGATAGAGAAAATGATGATGAAGGCATTGGTAGAAGCCCACCTGCCATAGAACAGTGCCACATGAGTGAGGGTTGCTGTAAATCTTGCAAAACCAGACCCTATAGATAATGCAAACAGAGGACTAAGGTATAACTTTCCATATTTGTTGTATGCAGCAACGTCAAGATCATAGTCTGAAGTTAAGATCTTAGTAGTGTCGTACTTTTGCCCACTGGCTGTGAACAGCTGATTAGAAAATATAGGAAACTTGCGAGCATCGAAAGTGTTGAACTTCCAGTAACACACAGGTAAAATTATGTAGATGAACATGATAAATCCAATTCCCACATTAACAATGGAAGACCATGGTGTAACAAGGGGGCTGCCATGGTAAGCTGAAATTCCAGCCCAATCAAGTGTGAAGGCACCGACTCCGAGTCCGTGGTAACCTGATCCAACTTGCTGTGCCGTGATATTGTGGGGCCATGCCCAACATACCCATGAGAAGAATGTTAAGATTGGGAATAGATAGCCGGGGAGCGCATAATACAAGAAGCTGATTCCCATGGCAATAAGGAAAAATTGCATCCTTGTAAGACCTTTTTTCTTATGCTCCCTTTCATGGAGTGCCCTGTAGGATAAAGTTAATGATGTAATCAGAATAACAGTAGTGGAAATCATAAGCAATCAAATGGAATGACTTTCAAATAATTGGTTTTCTAATGTTGCCCAAGTCCATGTGGAGAAAGCACTAAACCTTTTCCTATATGCCAATTTTGAGAGCAACCAATCAAACATTGAGAGCATAATATCAATACATCTTTCACTTTCCCTTTTCAATGCTATGCTCTCTTGTCAGGAGAATATTACAAGACGTGATATGAGCTTTCCAGAAGTAACTGTGAGCTCAGTCCATGCCTCCGCAGCATAAAAAAAGTTAAAGTGGCAAAACAATAAATTTGTTTGTGCTAGCTATTACAAGATAGGAATTCCTGGTCAATGACATACATGATTGTAAGTTATTTTGATTTGATATCCCACCCTTCTAATAAGCATAGAAGTGAAGTTCTCGTTAGTTATATGTCATTCTTGTCGAGATGAACTTTAGTCACACTGTATATATTGATGCACTATAGTTCCCGTAAAAGTCCCTATTGTTAAGTTAACACTTGACAATACATCAATTTTGCAGACATCAAATGAAAAAGGATTCCCTTAATGTTGTCAAATTATGGTTCAACCCTTTTTCCTTCGTTAACCGTGGATACTGGTTTTACAAATTGGTGAGTGCATATTGAATAAAAATAATGGGTCTTTTTACATGATTCAATTCCAATACAGTAAAATATTAGTGAAATTGAAGAAAGGGAAAAGAATGGAACCTAAAGAGAGAGACTTGAGCAAGGTTTGATGGCCACCACATATCAACAGGATCAACCAGATACCTCCTTAGAATCCCAGCCCATCCATACCCCATTATCTGCAACTCAGTTAAGAACAATAACTTTATTAAAGTAACCAAAACTTTATGCACAACTACAAAGTAGATTGACCAAATAATATTTTTTCCTATAGTAACTATATTTTCACTCTTTTTTCTCCCATCGCTTTCCAATATATACTTTATAACTAATGATCATCTATCAACATTGTAAGTTACATGATTTTTTATCAATAGTTATAGTATTGTGTTAGCAAGGCACCCTAAAACCTAAAAGCATTGTTTAAGAACAAAATTAACATTAGAAACTAACTCCAGCACTTCTCAATATATTAAGAACCAAATTTAAATACAAAATTTTCCTGAAGGAATGTCCTTATAGCACTTGTTGTTTCCGCGTAGTTATAAACTATACACACACTTCTCCAGCATACTTAAAAGGATGGGAGATATTTCTATATTGCAAATTCAATTCATCTTCAACATTTTATGTCATCAATAGAAATAAAAATAAAAATAAAAAACAACATATTCAGGATAGACTTGAATGATAATTAACAGAACAAATGTATTTTGTATTGAAAAGAATATTAGCTGGAGAGAATCGTCAACCTTCACAGATCTTAGAACTAAAAGGCAGACATCATCTCAATAAAAAATAAATAAAAATATAAACAAAATTATTCCCAAAAATCTCTATCCAAATCAAACACAAACTGAAGAGCTTCACTTCATATATACACAAACAATAAAAGGATGCAAAATTTAAAGGAAAAATAAATAACCAAACCTGGGTAGTAAGAACAATGAAGAGGGCGCAAAGGAAGCTCAAAGTTTGTTTATAATAAGCTTTCATAACAGTAATAGCACCAATGGAATAAGCATCACCACCACCATAAGAAACACCACAATTAGCAAATATGGTAATAATAACATGCTCCTTCATGTTGAATGGCCCAGGATTCAAAGTGAAGCGATAACCAGAAACACTATACTCCTTTGTTGGAAGTGTTGAAGCCATGAACCTTCCGATGGGAAGAACAACGATTTGCATAAGAATGGCTGATATTGTTAGTGGCTGAGTCCTGAATGTGAAGAAGGTGTTGAGGAATATTAAGATGATGCATGAGGCTATGCCGAGAAACCATGCCCGGAAAGTCATCACCGGGAGTGAAGGGTCGTCAGTTTCCGGTACAACCAGAGCCACCTCCTCTATCGGACATCGGTCATCGGGAACTACTCCGGTGGAAGAATCCGGAGGCGGCGCCTTTTCGGTGTCGTGGTGGTTCTTGGAGAGCATTGAATGAATGAAGGGTTACTCTGTTTTGTTTTTTGAGAGAGATAGACAAAACAGAGTACTCTGTTTCTGAGAGAAAGAGAGTTACTCTTTTTGGTTAACACGATTGGACACACCGAAGCGTTTCTTAATGCTGCTTAAATAGAGCATTGGATTTTTTTTATAATATCCAAAATATCCTTCTTTAACAGATTCTTTTGTATTACGTTATAATAATAAAATACAAATTATTAGAACCCTAAATAAAATACAAAACTAAATTAATTGCCTGATATTATTTGGATAAGGAAGGTAGCTGGTCAATCATGTATACTGATTTTGAAAGAAATTTGTTTTCATTATCTATAATGTGTCCCATACTGAAATTTGAATAATTTAATATGTATACATTGTCGGGTTTTTTATATTATCATCAAATCATCGACTGTTGATTTGTTAATCATTGTCGACTGTTGATTTGTTAATATGTGCTGAATTTTACATTGTTAATGCATAGAATTTAAACTCAAATTTAAAAAACTTATTTATTTATTATTATTAACTCTTAAGTAAATTGATAGATATGAATAATAAATGTATAGTAATTGTATAAAATAGTTTACTCTTATTGTATATAGATATTAAACTGTATATTTTACTAGAAGATAATTAGTCAAATAGGTACATCTATATTCACTTTTTATTATTTCTTGTTGGTAGTTATTAGTTTACCTATTCTCTTGGGTACACATGAAATTATGTGTGTGTACACTTTCTAAAATATTTTTTTTTAAATGTACTTTTTATTAAATAGGCATTTGATATTAGAATGCTTATCCAATAATTTGTTGATTAATTATTGGAATGTTTATATCTTATAAAGTGATTTTTTTACCATCAAATGTATCATTTTAAGAGTAAGGAAGTAATCTCTTTCGTCATGCGTGATTACTCCTTCAAATATAGACCTTCTGTTGTTGATTAAAAATATAATAAAAAAATAGAGATGGTTAAGAGTCTAAGCTATGAAGAAGTGTTTGATTGATAATGGAGCGTGTGTGGAGTTATATTTAATGCAATTGGGGAGTGAATATGGTAATTTGGATTGATGAAATAGTTGGTTTTGATTAGAATTGAAGGTATGATGTGATGCAATGTTCTGTGTTTTTGTAGGGTGGTAATGGTTGAGAGGAATGAAGAACGTGGAGAGGAGAGGAGAGGAGAGAGGAGAAGAATATGATAAAAATGAAAGAACCCTTTTTCCTTAATTTGAAGTGAAGAAGAATATTGTGGTTTGGAGAAGGTGGTATTGTTGGATATTTGTGTGGTAATAACATTCAAAGCATGGCCACCTCTAAACCTGTTCCGGCGTGTGAATAACACGTGCTCACAAGAGTGTTGCACGAACCACCTCACAAAACTACACTGCCACGTAGGAGAGGACCATTCTATGTGGCGTATATATACAGCAACACCATTACCAAATAGAGAAAGACTTGTGTGGTGGTCACCATATCATCACCGTATTATGAATTTAGTATCAGTAATCACTTTAATACTTCATTATTCATAGAACTACGGGTCCAAATAAATATATCAAACTTAGATGAGGCTTATTTATTTTTATGATATTTTAGTATAAATTAGTCAACAATTGATGGAGTGACCCACTAGTCCGATGAAGGGTCTATTAACCCATTAGTCTGAGTGTGATGAGAATCCGCGTGCAAGTACAATAACCCTACATCTATCATAGCCTACAACCAGAGTGAGTTAAGGGACATAAATACCAGCCATTTATAAAAGCGAGTCAATAAAATCCTAGTGCAACAAACTTATCTTAAATATATAAAACTTATTTTACATTTGTTACTGCCAATATTATTACCTCATCATTTTGTATAAGAAATTAATCTCTTTCAAGATTTGTGGTTGCTCCTTCCAATAAACATCGCTTATAGGAATTGAACAACTAATTTTTTAGTCATTTTAAGGATATAGTGAGATCTTACATTACTAGACTAACAATTCGTTACGTAATTGAGCTAAAGGGAAATAAATATGAGGCATAAAAAAATGGGGCATGATAATCTTCTTTTTTATGCTTATTATCATAAATACCTTTTCAGTTAATAATTATTATATGGAAACTTATTAATCGCGGAACACTTGTTTAAATGTAGAAGAAAAGGGAGTAAAAATACATTATTTCTTAATAAAAAAAATTAAATTGTTACACGGGGTGGGTGAAAGTTAACACTGAATTGGAAGGTTTAATTTTAATTTTATTCCTGTAAAAAAAATTAAATATTTGGAATATAAAATGTGGACCTTTAAATCTTTGAGAAGTGGCTAGTCAGTGGCTGTTATACAGTGACTCCTACTCAAATATAATTATCAAAAGAAGGAGAAGAAATAGTATTAAAAATAATATAAAATATAATTTGAACCTCCTTTTGAAGCGTGTGATTTCACGTACCTCAAAGCGTTTGACACACTTAAAACAAAAGGCTGTATGATGTGGCACCCTACGTGGAAGAGTAAAATGTGATCGTACAAGATTGACACTTATAATGTCATTCTCTATATATGCTAATAATTTACAACAAAATAATATTATAGAGATCATAACATTTTAATACGATTATCATAATTGATATTTAGGTGATTTTATAATAAATTACATTTAATTGAATATTTGTGTTTAAGTTAAGAAACAAGCAGATGATAAGATAAATAACGAAGATAGTAGGAAAATGAAGGTAGAAGTATGAGTTAAAACTTAATAGACAAGAATCTGAAATTATGAATAGGTCATTGGCATGTGCTCTTAAAAGGGCACTTAAAATGTAAGAAGAAGAAAGGGTGTTGTGAGTTGTGACGTATGAGTGAATCATTATAGAGTTAAGGAGCAGCATATAACATATGTTTTGTTATTTAATTTAAAAGGTTCCACTAATAAATAAAAGAAAAAGAGAGGAGGAATTAGTGAGAAAATAGTTAGAGATAAAAGAAAAAGGGAAAGCAACTAAAATGAAGAGAGAAATTGAAGGAGACTAAGGGGTGCCTTAGAACCAAACGTTGAGGAAGACATAAGTGAAGAGTATTTCAAGTGGAGGACCCCTACCCCCACACAAACACTGGTCACTCAAAACTACAAAATAGTGAACATATTGCGTTGACTTTTCCTCATAATTATATACTATATAGATATGACTAAATTACACAAGGTATTATTATAGTATATTATTTATTTGCCACATGGAAACATAAAGGTCATGACATTCTCATGTCTTCTGTTCTATGACATGTTATCGAGGAATATCATCAAATAATAATCTTACATTTATATTAATCATAAACTTTAATACTTTGCTCGTCAACTCCTCAAAATACAAACAAATTACCACAGATAGTATACTATACAGATATACATATGTGTGTGTTTGTATGGGCTCAATGATTGAATAGAAACTTTTCTCTGGTTTCACACCAATGGCCGAAAGAATCCTAATCCTAAGACTATGACGTGGCACCAGCCACACCAAACAAGAACTTGTCACGGGTCAGTCTTTAAGAATTAACAATTGATAAGTGACTACTATAATTATTATTATGAACGAAAAGTGAGATAATTAAATGTTGTGCTCTACTCACACAAATTATGTTATTATATAGCTATCTATGTAACCAAATTTGTGATTATTATAGAAGAAGAGACCCAACCCAGTTGAAGCATGTGGGGGACGATGAATTGAACCCAAATAAGCTACTGCTTCCAAATGCAACATGTATATAAATAACTCTTGTGTAGTTTTGTAGTGTTCTTAAACTCTCACTAAATAAAGCTATATGGACTAGCCCACCTTCCTTATCATATGGCCCATGCTACCTTCCCAAAATTTAATATTACTTCTATTAATACATCATTCATCATATTTTATTTTTATTTAATTGATTGATTGATTTAGTTGACATCCCCATGATATGTAAAAACTAAGGTAAGATGGTAAAGATGGTATCTGTTATTATTCATTGTATTTTGAGGGATAAGGTTGTGAGGGTTTGTTTCTTCCTAAATGGCTTACCCTCTTACCTCTTCTCCTTCTTCTCTTTTTTCCATTTCTTCTTCTTCTTTCAGCTACTTCAATCTTTGTTACTCCCCTTTCTCCTTTCAACCCTCTTACCCCAAAATCATTCTCCACTCCAACCACGTTTCTTTGCATGAACCTATCCCCCATATTACCAATCACGATAAAGATTCTAACTTTGACGACCCAGATGGAAAATCTTCTAAAAATTACATCTGGGTCAATCCCAACAGCCCCAGGGCTAAACAACTTCGTAAGAAATCCTATGATGCCAGGTACAATTCTCTTCTCAAACTCGCTCACTCACTCGACTCCTGCAATCCCACTCAAAATGATGTATCTGAGATCTTGAATGGTTTAAGGGATAATGTTTTGGAACAAGACGCTGTTATTGTTCTCAATAACATGTTCAATTCGCATATTGCACCCCTTGTTCTTAGATACTTTCAGCGTATTATTAAACCCACTAGGGAGGTTATACTTTACAATGTCACATTCAAGGTCTTCAGGAATTGTAGGGATTTTGTTGGTGTTGAGAACCTGTTTGATGAAATGCTTGAGAGAGGGGTGGACCCTGATAATGTTACATTTTCAACTATAATTAGCTGTGCTAGGATTTGTTCTTTGCCGAATAAGGCTATGGAGTGGTTTGAGAAGATGCCCTCCTTCGGGTGTGAACCTGATGATGTTACATACTCCGCTATGATTGATGCCTATGGTCGCTCTGGTCATATTGATATGGCCTTGAACCTCTATGATCGTGCCAGAACCGAGAAATGGCGCATTGATACTGTCACATTCTCTACATTGATTAGAATGTATGGCAAGGCAGGAAATTATGATGGAAGCTTAAACGTTTATGAAGAAATGAAGGTTCTAGGTGTTAAGCCTAATATGGTTATTTACAATACTCTGTTGGATGCCATGGGGAGAGCCAAGAGGCCCTGGCAGGCCAAGATTATATATAAAGAGATGACAAATAATGGGTTTTCTCCAAATTGGGCAACATATGCATCTCTGATACGAGCCTATGGCAGATCACGGTTCAGCGAAGATGCACTCATTGTTTATAAGGAAATGAAGGAAAAGGGAATGGATATGAATACACACCTTTATAACACCCTCTTAGCTATGTGTGCTGATCTAGGCTACGCAGATGAAGCTTTTGAAATTTTTGAAGACATGAGGAGTTCTGGGACTTGCCAGCCTGACAGTTGGACATTTTCATCCTTGATTACCATATATTCTTGCAGTGGTAATGTTTCAGAGGCGGAAAGAATGTTAAATGAAATGATTGAATCTGGATTTGATCCCACTATTTTTGTTCTGACATCACTTGTCCAATGCTATGGAAAAGCGAAGCGCACCGATGATGTTGTGAAGACATTTAATCAACTGATGGATTTGGGCATCAATCCAGATGATCGCTTCTGTGCTTGTTTTCTGAATGTAATGACCCAAACACCGAAAGAAGAGCTTGGTAAGCTAACAGGTTGCTTGGAGACAGCTAATCCAAAGCTTGGATCTGTGGTAAGATATCTGGTGGAAGAGCAAGAGGGTGATGGAGATTTCAGAAAAGAAGCATCAGAACTCTTCAATTCAATTTCTGATGAAGTAAAGAAGGCCTTTTGCAATTCTCTAATCGATCTTTGTGTCAACCTGAATTTGTTGGACAGAGCATGTGAGCTTTTGGAACTGGGGTTGACACTTGAGATATATAGAGGTATACAATCCAAGTCTCCAACTCAGTGGTCTTTGCATCTGAGGAGTCTCTCACTCGGAGCTGCTCTGACTGCATTACATATTTGGATAAATGATTTGTCCAAGGCTTTGGAATCAGGAGAGGACTTTCCACCCATGCTTGGAATCAATACTGGGCATGGGAAACACAAGTATTCAGACAAAGGCTTGGCAAGTGTTTTTCAATCTCACTTGAAGGAACTCAATTCTCCATTCCATGAGGCTCCGGATAAGGCTGGATGGTTTTCGACTACAAACGTAGCAGCCAAGTCATGGCTGGTGGCTAGGAGTTCACCTGAATTAGTTGCTGCATAATTTTTGAAGTCCATGGTTTTAGTTGTTTTTGTCTATTGGATAATGTTGTTTCAGGGAATGATGTGTCGTGCAATTTTTATGCATTTTCTTGTGTTTATGAGGAAAAAATTTCACTATATTCAGAGATATCAATTGTTTATTTTGGATGAGTTATATAGAGAAAATGAAGATATGGTATAGCAGTGGCATGGTATTAGATGATTGAACTGTGTAGAGGAATTAGAATGGAAGACATACTTGGATAACCCTTCTCTCTTCCAATCTAGTAATAGCAAAGAATTAGAGTGATGAAGTTGTTGTAGTTAATTGCATGCACATGTTGTCTTCACTATTTTAATTTCACATGTTCACTCATATCTCCTTACCACCATTTTGACACCTATAAAATAATAATAATAAAATAATAATTTTGGAGGAGTGTTAAGAAAAGAAATATAAATTGTTGTTATTATAATAGTATAGAACTATAGATTAAGGATATATAAGTGTTACTGTTTTGTGTTGTGACTTGTGTCTGTGTATCGATGAAGGTATCAATATCATGTTGTAACTCAGTCCTACAACACACCAAAAAGGGGATTGAGCAAATAATAACGTCCCTTGTTAAAGACACCATTACCCCTAAACACTTCCTTCAACTACACGCCTTTTACATCAAAACATGTTCTTATTCCCATTCTCATAACAATACCAATAATATTACTTTCCTCCAAGGCAAGCTTTTATCCAAACTTGTTTCTCTTCCTAACCCCATTGATTTCCAATACGCACGTTCAATATTCGATTCCTTTTCCAACCCTGATATTTTCACTTGGAACACTATGATCCGTGCCTATCTCAATTCTCAACTCCTTCACCAATCACTTGCGCTTTACTTTCAGATGCTCCATCACTCCCTTTCGGTTGATACTTTCACTTTCTCTTTGGTTCTTCAGGCATGTGGGAAGTTATTGGATTGGGACAATGGCAGAAGGATACATACCCATGTCTTCAAACTTGGGTTTCCTAATGATTTGTTTGTCCAAACTGCCCTTATTGAAATGTATGCTAAATGTGGCTGCTTGGAATATGCATTCAAGGTTTTGGATCACATGGAACACCCTGACTTGGTTTCATATAATGTCTTCTTGGCCGAGTGTGTTAGAATTGGAGACATCCAAATGGCACACCAACTGTTCGATAATATGCCTCACAGAGACTTGGTTTCTTGGAACACCATGATTCATGGGTATGCTTCATTTGCCAATGTTGGTGGTGAGCGAAGACAGGAATGTGGTGAAGCTTTGAGGCTTTTTCATGACATGCAATTAGCAAATGTGGTGCCGGATAGGATCACTATAATCAGTGTCTTATCTGCATGTGGGAATGTGGGTGCTCTTGGAATGGGCAAGATGATTCATGAGTACATTGAGAGAAATGGAATTGAAATGGACATGAAGCTAGGGACCTGTCTTTTAGACATGTATGCCAAGTGTGGGGACATAGATAATGCACTGATGGTGTTTGACCTCTTGGATAAGAAGGATACTTTTACTTGGAGTGTCATGATAATGGGTCTCGCCAATCATGGATTTGGTGAGCAAGCTCTTGCTTATTTTTCCAGGATGATAGCTGAAGGAATTAAGCCAAATGATGTTACTTTTATCGGTGTATTAAGTGCGTGCAGCCATATTGGATTTGTTGATAAGGGAAGGGTATGCTTCAAATCTATGAGTAGTGTTTATGGAGTTACTCCAAAGATTGAACATTACGGGTGTATGGTTGACATATTGGGGCGAGCAGGGTACCTTGAAGAGGCTAGGGAACTTATTAGGACTATGCCCTTTACACCAGATGCCATAGTGTGGAGAGCCTTTCTTGGAGCTTGTAGAATCCACAAAAATGTTGATCTGGCAGAAGAAGCTACAGTAAATCTTCTTCAATTGGAGCCTGATGTAGATGGGAATTACGTTCTGTTGTCAAATATATATTCTCAAGCTAAGAAATGGGACAGGGTTGTAAACCTGAGAAGGAGGATGAAACATTGTGATATTCAGAAAATCCCTGGAAGTAGTTCAATTGAAGTTGATAATACAGTTTATGAATTCATTTCTGGGGATAAATCCCATCCAAAATCATTTGAGATATATGAAATGTTGGATGAAATAGTTGGTAGGATCCAATATTGTGGGTACGAGTCATTAACAAGTTTATGAATTCATTTCTTGTGAGGATTGCCATTCCAGCATTAAGTTTATTTGCAAGGTCTATAATAGGAAAATCATTGTAGGGGACAGAAATCGTTTCCATCATTTTGATGAGGGCTCATGCTCTTGTAAGGACTATTGGTGAATAATGAATATGGATCACAATGTTAAATGCTAATATGGATCCACCTGCTATGTACATTCAAAGTAATCTATGAGATTATCTCACTCAAAGATATCTAAACATTCACATAACTATGTACCAGATTTATTGTTGTTTGGAACCTCAGGACTTTGGAATGTGTTCTTTTCACTGTTTAGCTACATATTACTTGCACGCCAGAGGAAATATATTGTCAAGATGGCCGAGTTGGTCTAAGGCGCCAGTTTCAGGTACTGGTCCGAAAGGGCATGGGTTCGAATCCCATTCTTGACATTACATTTTATTTTCTAAATCAAAAACATTGCTATCCATGTTACATTGACTTGTTTGACAAAATTGTCAGTTGCTCTATTTCAAAATAATTTTCTAGTTAGACAATAAAAAATTGTTTGAAAATATTTTCGTTACAATATAAAATGATAAACTTTTAAATTTTAATAATTTCTTATGAAGATAATAAATTGTGGAACGTGCATGGAAAAGTGAAATGGATGGATGAGGATTTAATGTTTTATTAAATGCATGGAAGGAGGGCGTTGAATTCATAATCTGACACAGTACTGTGAAAACTGAAAAGCCTATGCAAGTTAGTAGATTCGACGCATTTATGACAAATAAATTCCTTCAACTTTACCAAGTACATGGAATAAAAAAAGTAATAAAAGTAAATAATGAATAATATAATATATAATATAAATGTTTATAGTAAAAAAATAGGGAATGGATAGAATGGAATAAAAAAAGAAATGAAGTAATGGCATTAGGATAAGGACAGTGACTGTGCATGATGATTTGAATATGAGTTGTCTGTTCGATTTGATTAATAAAACACAAAACAAATAACCCTCTTCTCTTCTGTTCTGTTCTGTTCTGTCCTGTCCCTCACTTTTTTACGTTACAAAACTTGTGTGTATGTTCCAGGTATTCATCCATCTACTATTTCTTCATTTACTTTTTCTTCTCTATACCATCCTAATTCTAACCCTAATCCAAATCAAATCAATTATTTTTTTATGATTGGCTTTATGTCGGAAGAATTTCAGAATTTTATTAAGTGATGAGAAATGCATGTAATGTATTTGTATTTGTTGCAGAGAGAGAGAAAGAGGTGATGGAGGGTGGTCATAAGGCAGCAAGTAAGAACGAGTTTACAGAATGTTGGAAGAGAGCAAATGGTTCTCCTTATATTATGCGCCTTGCTTTATCTGCAGGCCTTGGTGGTCTCTTATTTGGTTATGATACTGGTAACTACTAACTTGTAATAACTTGTAATAATTTGTAATAATTTGTTGAACATGGATCATTAACCATATTGTGTTCCTTCACATAAAGGTGTCATTTCTGGAGCATTGCTATACATCCGTGAGGACTTTGAACAAGTTGACAACAAAACATGGCTTCAGGAAACCATTGTGAGTATGGCTGTTGCAGGAGCCATATTTGGTGCTGGAATTGGAGGATGGATGAATGACAAGGTAGGAAGAAAAAAGTCTATTCTTCTCGCTGATGTTCTATTCTTTATTGGTGCAATTGTTATGGCTATTGCTCCTGCTCCTTGGGTCATCATTATTGGAAGAGTTTTGGTTGGTTTGGGAGTTGGTATGGCATCCATGACTTCCCCTTTATACATCTCAGAAGCTTCCCCTACTAGGATCAGAGGAGCTCTAGTTTGCATCAATGGTTTGCTTATCACTGGTGGCCAATTTCTTTCCTACCTTATCAACTTGGCATTCACCAAGGTAATGCAACAAAACAAACATACAATTACAATTACAATTACAATACTTATGGATAACCTTGCCATTTAAACTATCGGCAATTCTATATATACACACCCAAAAACCATTGCTCACACCCACACTGATCCGTCAATGTAAATACCCTGCATGTGCCTCAATGTGAGTAATGGTTTTCAGTGTCAATGTAGTTGCCCTTAAGATATATGCAAAAGGCTGTTATTCTCATCTTCAATTTACTTGTTTCAGGCCCCTGGAACCTGGCGTTGGATGCTTGGGGTGGCTGGAGTTCCCGCACTGCTTCAGTTCGCATTAATGCTAACCCTCCCCGAGTCACCTAGATGGCTCTTCAACCAGGTACTGCAAAATTTTGAGCCTAAATATCGCCCTGCCAATGATGTTTCAAATTTTCATGCATTGATCTATTTTGGAGATTGTTATTCTACCAAAGTAGTTTGTTTAATATTTGGAAAAAGAATTGCTTACCAATGTCTATTGTTCAATCATATAAACTGGGCTATGGTTTAAAATGTCTCATGCTTAATTACAATGAAATCCAAGGTAATGAGGTATTGTTTGCAGTCAATGTTTTTAGTTCAATCTGGCTTATATTTCTCATAAATTAAATGCTGCAAAAATACTCTGTTTGTTTCTAGATGCTAGCATTTCTTTGCACTTGTGTAAGAGTGCAATGTTTTTCGTAGGACTATTTTGTGACTTCTTGCCTACTCTGTGAATGATTATCATATAGCACAAAGATATCATTAGATTTTTTGTTTTTTTGGACTTGAATCTTCAGTTATCATTGTATTTCGTTCCATGTCTGCAATTATGATTGAATTATCGAGTAATGTGTCTCAAGTTGTTATTAATATACATGTAAACAGGTCATTGTCCTTTTGCCCTTGTATTAGCTCTTATGGTTTTGGCTTATTTATCTCATTTACTACCCTCTGAAATAATCCATTAGAGCTATTCACGTTCACTTCACATTTCATCTCTTTTTCCCCAGGGAATGGAAGAGCAGGCAAGGGACATTCTATCAAGAATCCACAACCCTGGTGAAGTTGAAGAAGAAATGAGAGCGATGCAAGAATCTGTTGAGATTGAGAAGAAAGAAAATGAGTTGGCTGGGCATAGTCTAGGCGAGAAAATAAAAGGCGCTTTTGCTAACAAAGTAGTTCGAAGAGGACTCTATGCAGGTATCACCGTTCAAGTTGCACAACAGTTTGTCGGTATTAACACTGTCATGTATTATAGCCCAACCATTGTTCAGTATGCTGGAATTGCCTCTAATTCCACAGCTCTTGCACTTTCTCTGGTTACATCTGGTTTAAATGCTGTTGGATCTATCATTAGTATGATATGCATTGATAGATATGGAAGGCGAAAATTGATGCTCATCTCCATGATTGGGATCATTGTTTGCCTCATAGTCTTAAGTGGTACATTTCTATATGCTGCTCAGCATGCTCCTGCAATTAGTAACCAGGATACACTTGCTTTTGGTGCCAACTCTACATGCAAGGCTTACACAACCACCCCTAATCTCTCTTCATGGAGCTGCACACAGTGTTTGCAAGCAGAATGTGCCTTCTGCGCCAACGGCCAGAAACAAGTAAGTTCTAACAACTTCATCTTGTCGTAAGCTAGTTTTTTGTTAGCTTTATCACATTGGAGTACTTGCTGCTTCAGTCATGACCAATGCAACTTAATGTAGTACAAGACCTTTGTACTCAAAATATGGTTTTCCTGATCTTTAAGAACCCAAAATTGCAAAGCCTTTCGAAAGTGGTATAGTATTTAATTGATTATTAAGAGTTAATATTTTCAGTTTTCCAATAATGAAGACTTGGCACATTCAAGTTGTTTAACCAATATGTAAAAAACATAACTTGATTAAGCAAAATACTTATTCTCTCTACGTGTTGTTACACATCCAGTTTCAGCCAGGAGCATGCTTGGTCGCAGATAAGAGCATCAGAGGTGAGTGTCGCGGAAAGAATAGAGTATGGTTTTCTTCAGGCTGTCCAAGCAGAATTGGAATAATAGCAGTTATAATCCTGGGATTGTATATCTTAGCATACGCTCCCGGAATGGGAACAGTGCCTTGGGTATTGAACTCAGAGATATATCCATTGAGATACAGAGGTGTAGGTGGAGGTATAGCTGCAGTTTCAAACTGGTGTGCTAATCTTATTGTGAGTGAATCATTCTTGACCTTGACAAAGGCTTTAGGCTCTGCTGGCACATTCCTTCTATTTGCTGCATTCTCTTTCATTGGCCTCATCTTCATCTATACCTTTGTACCTGAAACCAAAGGCCTTCAGTTTGAGGAGGTAGAGAAGATGCTTGAAAAAGGCTTCAGACCTTTCCCTTTTAACAAGAACAAGAACAAGAACAAGAATGATGATGTTAATAATAAACTAGAAGGAGATCAACATGCCTCACATTAATGCTTTCTTTTCTTCAAATAAATAATAAGAGCAGTATCTTGGGTCTTTTTGTAATAAGGTTGTAGGAAAAACACTGTGGCCGCTGGATGTATTTCATATACCTGTTCTTATTATATCTACTTTTTCTAGGATCAAAATAGTTTGATCAGTGGTTATAACTTATAAGTAAAGGGTGTGTGTAAATTTTCAGATAAGATTAAATTTTCCTTTAATTAAAACTATAATCATTTTCCGGTTTCGTTTCATTTGTACTTATTAGTACTGTATATTTCTTACTAATTTGTCTTTTAGCCACTCTTGCATAACTTTTTTAGTATTATTGTTGCCCAATGTTACAGTCATTAAAAAAACATATTAAGACAAACAGAAAAGTACAAAGAGTTTAGAGGATTAATGCTTATATATAGTTAAAAACAAACAACTCAATACAACATAGTATGTTGGAGAATTTTGAGTGGACACAGCAGAATAGTTACAGAATAAGGTGAGAAAAGGGAAGTACACTAGTAAAGAGCCTATGATCACTGGTTCCCATCCTAGTAAAGAGCTTCACATGTCAGATTAAACCATATTCACATAAAAACCTGCTTCACATATCTCATCCTATCCACAACTTCACACACATTCAACATTCCTCGATGAAAGATAACGTTTCCATCCCCTGTTCTCTAGCTCTAACCATGTTGAGATGTATAATTCATATATCATTCTATATATAGGGCGGAGAAGACATTGATAATTAATATAGTAAAGATACTATAAGAATTTTGAAGAAGGTATGGTATCTCAACCAACGGGAAAACTATTCTAGCATGGTCACGATGAAAATGTATGACCTTTAAAAAGTGTATGCCATGGGACCAGAACTGGTTTGGACAGGTAGTGTAAAACACATAATTGCACCAAGTATAGCTCATCATAAACAAGTAACACACCCAATAGATTCAGTATTCATACAAAATGTACATGGTCAGTGTATTGCATGACCTCGTACAATTTCATACTCTATTATTATTATTAAACGACAAGGCTGCATCTGCATGTAGCTCATTTTAGCAATTTACTAATCCAATAATGTACACAACAGAAATAAAATTACATAATGGAATGAAAACATTGAAGTTTGTATGTAATGCTAATCCCATCTTCATGAAAACTATTGCTACTCCTTTAAAGAATCTTCAGCTGAATGACCGTCACTAGGTTCAAGAGCAGCAATTTCCTTCATAACTTGAGCTTTGTCAGCTTCAAACTGTTCGTCCTCTGCATAATAATCCCCATGATCATGACATTCTGTGATGATAATATTGATACCATAAAAGCAAGTACAAACTCTTGAGAAATACCATCACCAGTTTACCTTTATCGACTTTTAAGTCACCTAATAGTCTCAAAAGTTTGTTTCTGTTTGTAATAAGTATGCCGGTGATATCAGACGGTTTATTTTGGTTAGCAGCAAAAAGCTGTCATGGAAAGCACAAATTGATAAGTTCTATAAGGAAGCAAAACTTGGGAGACATAAGGTTAAGAATAACACCTTCCAAATATTTACTATTATATAATATTAGTACCTTGAAAACATGAAATGCTTCTATTTGTATGCTCTTGCTTGACTCCTGCAAAATATATCAGCGACAATCCATCAAATGTCAGTATAAATATATATCTAAATCCTGAACTATCTGTTCAAAATAAAAATGTATGGTCATCAGAAAACCAGAGTTGAGCATATTGGTGCTCAGTAATCCTTATGCTTAGACAAGGGTGGAACAATAACAACAGGTCCAAGGCCTAAATAAATCTCAGTGATGTTTCAAGTACAACAAAATCGGGACATCTCTTTGTTTTTTTTAATATATATTTTAACATGTGTGTATACAAAGAGATAAAAGTAAGTGAGAGATTTAGATAAATGAGTACAGTATCAAATATGAACTCAAATATTTTGACAGAGCAGATGTACACTTTCTGGGGCTAAAAAGAGCAACTGAATAGTCCTACATATAAATATATAATGAATATTTATAGAGCATACTCTTAGAAGATTCATGAAAATCCTCAAGTTGTCTCTTGAGCTGACATATTGTGTCATTACATGCGAGTTTGAGCGATCAAGTAACATATCTCCTAGCAACTGTAAAATGAGAAATAAAGATATTCAACAAATACATAAATTCATTATTGCAAAATAAAAGTAGTGATACTAATGCATTGACATAATATAACATAGGATTGCAAAGACTAATGATCTTAGCATACACAAAATAAGCAAAGATTCCTTAAAACCTGAATATATATTTTCAAGCAGAGAATCTCTGCAGGTTTGCTTCATTCAAGAAATTCTTATAATTGAGAACAACACCAAAACATATATCATACCTTGACAGCTTGACGCCTTGTAACATAATTGGAAGATTCCAACAGCTTAGAGTTATATTCATCAAAAAACTGAGATGTGGGCATGTGGCAACAAAAGTAGTCAGTAATGCTTGGTAACTAACATATAATGACATTTTAATAATCCAGATTAAAAATAAAGCTCGTGACATTTTAGAATTTTTTTTTTCTGAGAGCAATATTGTTATCTATGACAGAAACTTCCGTTTAAAAGAAAACAAACTTGTTAGATTATCTTTCTCAAAATAATGTTATAGTAGAAAACCAGAACTCCAGAAGCAATATCGCTCCAAGAGTTACCATGGTAAGGAAATCACAATCTAACCCATTCCCACATAAACACCAAGCTACAAAACTATACTGTAAGAACCTTTACCAATCAAGTATACCACCCATGATAGCAAGATAGGACAAAAAGTGGCATGTCAATAAAGGTGTATAAATTTATAATATAAAAATGCTTCTTTCTACTTAAGTCTAAAAGAGGAAGTGGGACCAACCCATTCATAATTCTTAGTGAGGAATTCGGCTACAGTAGATTTATGTCTTGTCAAGAGTTCCTGCAAAAAAAGACATATAAAACATCCAACTTTGTCTAGAAGTGCATGGCATCAAAAGACTAAAAACTACCTTAAAAGTTGCTGCAGCATCTGCAGCTATGTCGAAATTGGGTAGTTGAATATAGTCAAAAAAGTTCTTCATATGAGGTGACTCCAGAACATATCTTATATAAAATCAAGAATTATAATATCACAATTCACAAGGGTTATAATAGAAAGAAATTACATAGATGGAAAAAAAATCTACTTCGATGGTTCAGTATTTAATTTGAGTATCCTACATAGTGTCAGTCTCATTTGGCAATTAACATAAATCTCTGCAATTATATATGGAAGTAAATTAAAAGACCTAGAGATGGGTTGAAGAGAAAAACTATTCTAGCATGGTCACAATGAATGACTAAAATGGTTGTGTTTCCAGCTGTGACCAGAAAATGAAATTATGTAATAGTTTTTGCTTACTTTGCAACAATCTGGTGTCTTATGCACTCCCTCAACATTGCACCATAGTGTAAAGTCATGGTTGTGTCTTGATAGCTAAAAGGAAAGCGTTTTTAATGAATAGGATGTTATAAGCGAAGAAAGCAAAAGTGTGGTGAACAATGGTAATATTAAAAGGATTGTTGGACGCATATCCATACCCAGATATCAAAATATCTATAAGACCGATATTTGCTTCCAAGTAATCAGATGCAATCAATTTATACTGAACCTGTTGCCTCTGTAAATTTGCAACAACTTGGGTGGCATCTTTTCTGGTCTCGAGATTGAATTTAGGGAGAGAAATGATAAGAAGTTGCATAGTGTTTTCCTTAAAGAATTCTTGTGTCAATTGAGAACAAGCTTCAGGGACAGGTTCAGTTTCACTGTCACCGTATAGGATTGACTTGAGCTCCCTCATGTTTTTGGATAACTCGATCATCTGCAATGATGAATTATTAGATGTGAATAAGTGATGATAGTAATAATAATAATATGATATATATACCTTGTTGTTGTTGTTGTTGTTGTTATCTCCATTAGTGAGGAAAATGAGAAGATCTCTGGTATGACGAACAATATGAGAAGGAGTACGGGGCTTAGGCTTGAAAAGGATCTTCGGTATCTCCGGAGTCTGCTCCGCCGAAGATCCTCCTCTCCCAGCCCCACTGCTTTTAGACAAACACGATCCTATTTTGATTTCTCTTCTCTCCCTCTCTCTCTCTCTCCCTCTCTCTCTCTCTCTCTCTCTCAACACCTTCTACGACTCTACCACTAATGTTACCTCTATGCTTCTTCTTAATCACATTCAATTCATTAATTAATTACAAAACCAATTCTATTATTTATTCATATTATAATCTCTATTAACTATATTTTTATATTTATCTATACTAGTATGTACAAGCACTTCGTGTCTATCGAAGTGTCTGTCGGTCAATATTGCATAATATTATATATTCAATTATGATAATGTATAGTTATTTTTGTGTGTTTATGATAATGTATAGATTATGTGAGATACATGATTAATTAATATTTTGGTAGTGATTAATTAGGATTATATGGTTTTTTTTGTAAAATTAAATAATGTGAAGGGTAAAATAGGAAGTAAAAATTAGACCATGTTTTGGTTTTATATATAGTATATATTTATATCTATAACCATATATAATCATCACCAAGTATTTTCAGTTTCCCACGAGTATCTTTACATATGAGGCAATCTTAGTGTGAGTTAGAAATATATGTAGATATGTGGGGCTAACTTTCTTAGCATGTATTTTTTTATCTACAAGACTCGAACCCAAAACCTTATTTAAAAAGAATAAACATATACCACTTGAACTAACATTTGTTGATACCATCACCAACTTATGTATATATATATATATTAGTCACTTATTTTAATATGTAATACAATTATTTTAATATAAATATTATATATATTAAAATAACTATAATTATATATTAGAATAACTAGCTAATATATATATTCAAATCAGAAAACTTTTATTGAGTCCCTTTTACTAAAATTGGTGACATGGTAACATTAGAATGTCATGAGGCAATGTTTTTATTTCTTTAAATTTCTTTAAACAACCATGAGTCAACCAACGTGGTAAATACTTGTTTTCCTTTGAGTAAAGTCTTAGATTCAGTTCTTATGAATGAAAAAAATACATGCTGAGAGAATTAGCACCACATATTTGCGAATATTCTCAGCTCGGATAGGATTACCTCCAGTGTGAGAATACATGTAGAAAACCAAATGAGTTACATATCTTCACGTTACTTACAACATTTAATATTTACCAAAATTTTGAAGTGTATTATTGAAGAGAATAAAATATTTCTTTATATTAGTAAATAAGTTATCTCATGTAAGGCTAACTAAAATCATGAATTTTATTTGACCATTTTAATGGCAAGAGGTAATAATTTATACTCTAATTATAATAAACGCTTGACAATATAATTACTGCACCAAGGCAACAACCATTCAAATAAGGAATCAAATCAATTTAATATTAGAAATAATTATTTGTTTATTTTTTAAGTAAACTTTGAATATGTAACATTGTAATAAATTTCTGCCTGTCCTTTTTTTATAAATTTATTTTGCAATTTTTGTTTTAGTCTTATTTATACGTGTCAACAAATACTTCGTGTCTGCTGACCCACATTTTTATTTTATAATATTAAGTATTAAATTTATATTTTTTATTTTAGAGAATTAGAATGTTTTTTTATTGGATGTATATCATGTTATAATTTTTGTATTTATTATAGCATCCAACTTAGAGGAGGTATATTAATTACAATTATCTAGAATTATATAGTTTTACTTTAGAAATAAAAAATATTAAGAACAAAATAAGAAAATAAAATCATGACAGTAATTATTTCAAGTTTTGACTTTGTATATAATATAAGTTTTAGATTTATATATAGATAGTATCGTTTTCAAAATTTTATATATAATATATTTCACACCAATTTTTAGACCATCGAAAGAAGTTCTTTTGCTATGGGAGGCTTAACAATTATCTCGAAACTTTTATTACAATATTCAAATTACTTCAGTTGCATCTATATCTAGTTTTATTAATGGAATTTTTATCTTACTATCAGAAAAAATATATGTATGGATAGTTAATTTTTTTATACATTATAGATATATTATCCATTATTCAATTTAGTCATCAATGACTCTTAAAAAAATAATATAAATAAATAGTGGATAATACACTAATTAAGCATAAGTCTTTATATTAATTATACATTACAATCTTTTACTATTTTTTGAAGTTCACTATACACATGCATAACATAATTGTAATTATTCTCTCATCTATCTACAAATGAGGGAACCATTGCCAACTTCCGTTATAATTTATCTTAAATTAGAAAACTATAATGTATACTATAAGGCATAAGCTTTTAATTTTATTGTATATAAAAATGTTGCAAAAGTAGCATTTTCACGTGACATACCCAATCTGTTTTTATTTATTAATGAAAAGTGTAAAAGATAATAAGATAGACATTAATTTTCCGATGTTGCATTATTTCCAAAAACTTCATTAAATGTAGGGTTTGTTTCCTACCAAAAAAATATATTAAAACAGTTAATTTCTACCTGCTCTGAAGGTAAAATCTAAGACAACAATTCCTTATATACTTTTGAAAGTTAGAACTCCATACACAAAAATAAAATATGTAAGATACAACATACAAATTATTATATCAGATTATAAATTGAGAGTTATGTTTTATACTTTTGTATAGTAACTATTTTGATTTAGATAATTATTTTTTACTTAATCTTATATAATTTAATATTTATATTGTACTATTAAATTAATATATGTCTTCCTTTAACTAAAAATTTAGGCCTTTCATTTAATTATAATATTAAATGTATTTTCGAATATCAACATGAAACATCCTATTCTGAGCTAAAAGCTCAACATAAGCTAATGAGTCGTGATCAAACGTCTTATAATCCATGTTAAACCTCAAACGTTGGACAAACATAAAATCTCCACACATATTAATAACTAATACAATTCAATATTACAAAGTGTATGTCTAATGGATCGAGTTGGAAGTCTGTAAATAATGTTCAGATGTTGTCATATGCGCTCAACGAACCTCCAACTGACTTCTCACGACCTTTTATTGCACCCACTTGCGTTGGGCGCACCACCCACTATGCTAAGCGCATAAGAAACTGTGGCTAAATGCTTATTTTCATTGCTCGAGCTAATCGATTAAGTCAATTAATTGAGTTAAATGTGGAAATTTGCTTATTTGATCCGACCATTCATATTGAAGATCTATCAGTTAGGTACAACATATTTAAAATTTAGTTCGATCCAATGGTGAACAAATGTGATATAGTGATTTTACTTGGACATGTCATGATTGAATTCTTGTTTTTGTCCGGAACTTCTCTTTTTGCAACTATTCTACTGGAATAAACCTACAAAACACTTCAAATGTGAAATTTGGCCATTTAAACAAATTTAATCATGTATTAGTATAATTTCATTTATTTGAATTGATTAAGTAGTTAAAGAATGTATATAAAATATGATAATTTTAACATGAGATAAAAAGTTAAGGAAAAAATGAAAATGAAAGAAAGGTGTATCTTCTCCATTGTGGTAAATACATTTTTATTATTATTTTGAGAAGCCTAAGATTTCAGTCCTATCATCTTATAGACTTTACATTTCTGCTTTCAGAAAACGAAAATACAAAACCTACTTTTATTTATTTAGTTTTAAATCACCAACAAATCTAAAAATATCGCATTATTTTTTATCTTTTAACAGTCGCGTAGGAAACAATGAAATAAGAAAATGTTTTAACTTCAAAATTTAAAAAAAAATGAAAGAATATTACATTTAACTTCAAAATTACTAGAATACACTTTTTAGAAAGAAAAAAAAAGTCATGAATGAGTCTATAAAATTCAAAAAATTACTTGAATATTGATAAATAAATAAAATAATTATTTAACTTGAAAATTGATGAATGATATTTTAAAGTTTTTTGGTATTTTAAATTTTTGTAAAAAGAAGTGACACAAGATTAGGTTAGTTGTTGAATAAAATATGGTAACGCTTGTCCTAAGACATGCTAAACTTGCATTGCTTATAAAAATATGATTTGTTTAATCATTGGTCACGTTATTAGTGAGGTTGCCTCTTCTTTCATTTCTTATATAAGAATCAAACTCATCATAGCTAGTTCATACATACATACATGCATATGAGCACGAGTATGGCACAAAAGAAGGCTACTTTCATAGCTTTAGTAACATCATTTTCACTTTTCATTTTCATTTTCATTTCCATTTTCTTTGATTACATAGCTTGCTTAGAAGAAGATCGTTCCATATACTTGGTCTTATTGGAAGGAGATGGTGTTGCTTTTCATCAAGATTCACCAAGAGTTTACCCCAATAGGTATATATAGAAACCTTAACTTACATGCATTATGCACTACTTTATTTTCTCTATTTCCCCATACATCACAACATATATAATCTCTTATCCACTTTGCATATTTATTTCTAAATGTAAAATAATTGTAATAATAAAGCTTTCTAACATTATCATCTTAATATATATTGTCCAAATCAAACTTCTTACAGGTGATGTTTACAAGGTGTAGACATTTTCTTCTCTTCATTTCTCTCATCTGATGGTGAACAATATTTCAAAACATAAAAAGAAATTTATTATTTTATTATATAAATAAATCAATTAAATGTTAAAATCAAAGAAACTGAGAGGATAGGAACTTCTACGCTCCCTCCACTTGAGGCTTATGGGATAATCGTTCCATTGAAATGCATTGATCCAACTTTTTAACTTTCTCCCACACAAATTTGATTTTAAGATCAAAATTTAATCATAAATAATTCAAATATATAATAAGATGAAGTGGAATTGAGTTTACACCCAAATAAGCAATGGATTAGTAATTTATTGACTACAACTATACTAGGCTAATGGTGATAATTTCATTTGTGAGAAAATTCATTAATCATCGCTGGTTACTAACGTATGCTACTATAGAATTGAGCTTTTCTATTTTGGCAAAACATAAGTGATTAAAAATGAACAAAAAAAGTAAATAAAAATATTAAATATATCAATATCTATCTATATCTATCTATAACTATTTTATATAGTCTATTTTTTCATTGCATATTTTGCCATTCTAATTAATTATTATAATAATGTTTTTACACACCAAAAATAACATATTATCAATGTAGTTTTTTTTTTTAAATTTACAATTCATTTTCATATTTCTTTTATCACAAAAATATAATATCATGTATACTTAATATGATTTTTATATAATTCTTTAAAGGGAAAGATATAAAAAGTAAATATTCAAGTAAATAAAAAGGTAGAACGATAGACATATAGTATTTGTTGACACGTCTATATAAGTACAAATGAATGTTATTTTTATTAATAAACAATGAAACTGACATATATTAATATTGATTACAAATTCAGATGACCATAAACATTGATTATTATATATATAAGTAAAACTCAGATGAGCATAAACATTTATTATAAATTTAAATATTAATTATATTTAATGTTAATTAAAAAAGTTATTAAAACTGACTTGGTCCTAATCATTAAAAAAAGTTAAAAATTATGTTATAATTTTAATATATTATAAACATAGGTATTTTGTCACATATTTGCATAGAATAATTTATAAAAGTTCAAGTGTATTGAAATGGCTTAAGCATCTACAGATTTAAAAAGAGCTCTAATTTAATAATATGGTTATATAGTTTAGAAGTATTATGAGCTAGTTTTGGCTAATACGAAATCTCCATGACCTGACCCATATGATGGTTTATTTTGTGCATGTGTAATTAATTAGCGGTGCATCCATAGCACATGCAAGGCGATTATTGGAAGAATCTCATGATCTACTTCTCCAAACCACTCTTGATACTGGAACCTACACTAAACTCCACAGCTTCAAACATCATATTAATGGCTTTGCTGTTTACACAACACCTTCTCAGGTTGCAAGACTGAGAGTTATGAAAGGAGTGAAGATGGTGGAGAAAGACAGAGGAGCAAAAATGATGACAACATACACTCCTGAGCTTCTAAGTTTAAGGAAGGGAATATGGGCTCAAGAAGGTGGAGAGATAAATGCAGGTGAAGGAGTTGTGATTGGTTTTGTGGATAGTGGAATCAACCCACTTCATCCCAGTTTTGCTTATGATCCCATGCATACATTCACATCAAATCTTTCTCATTTTGTTCCTACTTGTGAGACGGGCCCACACTTCCCACTTAGTTCTTGCAATGGGAAGATAGTATCAGCTAGGTACTTCTCTGCCGGGGCTGAAGCTACTGCTACCCTTAATGCTTCACTTGATTTTCTTTCACCTTTTGATGCAGATGGACATGGAAGGTACATCTTAACCTTCCAACTTCTTTCATTCTTTAGAGGTCATTAGTACTTCAACTCCTGAAAATAATATGTAATTTGGTTTCAGTCACGTGGCATCAATTGCTGCTGGAAATGCTGGTGTTCCTGTTGTTGTCAACGATTATTACTATGGCCGAGCCAGTGGTATGGCACCGCGTGCAAGGTGAGCTTTCTGCTGTTTCTGTGTGGTTGTTTTGAATATTTACATAATATGTATGAAACACTTATTCACATGACAAATTATCTCTTTTGGTAAAAAATAAATGATTAAGTTTTTGTAGCTATGAAAAATGTTAATGTCATTTGCAGGATTGCTGTTTATAAGGCTATCTATCCATCAGTGGGAACGCTTGCAGATGTTATTGCAGCTATCGATCACGTAAGTGCAGATTTTTCACTTCCCGTCTCAAACTGACTAGATTCATCAGTAGGATAGAGTTGAGTGGTTGATGGAGACAATATTGCAATGCTTCAAGAAAAGCTAGTAATAGTATAGTTAGTACAGTTAGTAGTACTAAACCTTGATAGCTTGTTTGATTTATGCAGGCTATCCTGGATGGGGTGGATATCCTAACACTATCTATTGGACCAGATGATCCACCAGAAGGCACATTGACCTTCTTGAGTATATTTGACATTTGCTTGTTATATGCACAAAAGGCAGGAGTTTTAGTGGTGCAAGCTGCAGGGAATAAGGGTCCAGCGTCTTCGACCGTAGTGTCATACAGTCCCTGGACTATAGGTGTTGCAGCTTGCACTACAGGCAGAAGGTACCCTGCTTCTCTACTTCTTGGAAATGGCACTATAGTAGATGGAGTTGGACTATCAGGTACTTCTGGACAATCCTTATATCCACTTATTTGTTCTCTGTTTAGCTCTCCAAATGGTAATAGTGTTTGAGGTTCTTATCAACAGGACCAAGTTTTGGAAATGGGACAATTTTGCAAAGGCTTGTATTAGCGAAGGATGCATTAAAAATAAATGGAACATTCCCAAGGACACCGGAGTACATAGAAGAGTGTCAACATCCAGAAGCTTTTGACCCTAATATAGTGTTTGCAAGTGTCATTATATGCACCTTCTCAGAGGGTTTCTATGATGGAACCTCAACTCTTGGTGCCATTGTCCACACATCAAAGGCTCTAGGATTCGCAGCTTATATTCTAGTTCCGAACCCAAGTTATGGAGATTATATTGCAGAGCCAATTCCTTTTGATTTTCCCGGTATTATGATCCCTCGTGTAGCTGATGCCAAGGTATAAAAAGAGAACTAATTAGTCATCATTTTAAATTTTTAACTAATCAGATATACGAACTGTTGCTTTCATGTGTAGGTTATATTACAGCATTACGAAGATGAAACCAAGAGGGATGAGAAGGGAACTGCAACAGAATTTTGTGCTAGGGCAGCTGTAGGAGAAGGAAGAGTCGCCTCTTTCACAGGGCGGTCATCGGTAGTTAGTAGGTTTTCTTCAAGGGGTCCAGATATCATTGACATGAAAGGAAATCTTGCTGATATACTTAAACCTGATATTATTGCCCCAGGCCACCAAATATGGGGAGCATGGACCCCTATTAGTGCCTTACAACCTATGCTAACAGGTATGTTATGAGTGATGCATAATTATATATTTGCAATCATACATAAATAAATCATAAATCATGTTATACTCTTTAACTACCATACAGGGCACAATTTTGCATTACTATCTGGTACCAGCATGGCCGCACCTCATGTAGCTGGAATCGCAGCACTTATCAAGCAATATAATCCATTATGGACTCCATCTATGATAGCATCTGCAATCTCCACAACCGGCACAAAGCATGATAATCTTGGAGAGGTTTTGATGGCAGAAGGGTTTCAACCCAACAGCTTGTATCCATCTACTCCTCTTGAACACGGTGCAGGCATGGTGAACCCCAATGATGCCAATGATCCAGGCTTGGTACTATCATCAGGTATGTTACTACTTACCAGTGAAGTAGCAGAGGCAGAGACTTAAATGGTTTATCAGCAGATCAGCTTGATTCTTTTACCTAAAGTAATATGATTGATTATTTACTGTTTCTGAAACAGGATATACAGATTACATTAGCTTCTTGTGCTCTTTGCCCAACATCAACCCGAATAAAGTAACTGCAGCAACTGGAGAACCTTGCAACACACACTTGTTTGCTGATCCACATAATCTAAACCTTCCTTCAGTAACAATATCAGCACTGAAAGGATCAGTTTCGGTGCGAAGAACTGTCATGAACATAGGGAACAATACAGAGACATATGTGGGCGCGGTTATACCACCAAATGGAACTAGAGTCAACTTGTATCCAACTTTGTTCACCGTAAGTCCACAAGAAACACAAGATCTAGAAATACAGATCAGTGCCACCCAATCAATGGAAAAGTTCAGCTTTGGTGAAATTGTTTTGACAGGAAGTTTAAATCACATTGTAAGAATAACATTGTCAGTGATACCAGTTTCAATATAATAAAGATCATATTTTAAATATCATGGCTGCGTGTGTATGTTTATAATGATATAATCCATGTATAACATAGTCTCATTAAGTATAAATATGAAATTGATGCTTGGTACACTACTACTACTAGTCTCAACTATTTCAATGGTATTGTTGTTGGTGAATATACTAGAATGACTGCGTTTATTTGGATGTATTATTATCATTGTTCCTCCACCACAATACATCAAAGATGAAAGCTGATTTCATCACAAGCAGTGCAGCCTATGAAATCCAGCACTGCTAACTACAATAGAAACTAACTTATCATTCATCAAAAGACTAATACAACCTTCATATTCGGACTAATTTTTAAATGTTAATGAAAATAAGAATAATTTAAGAAGAAAATTGATGCAGGGAAAACTTAGTCTAACTCTAAATGAGATATATAAGTCATGTTAAAGTAAAGTTTTAAATAAATAAGTCGAACTCAAATCACCTCAAATTTTTTACAAAGCAAGCTTAATTTGTAATTGTTAGAGACCAACCACATTTTCCTTTAATAATTGGCCGGCGGCTAGCAAGATTTTCTCCCAACAGTTATTATAGTTTATATGTGGTGTAATTCATTGTATGTTATTTAACTTCAAAAATGAGTTACATATTCGCTTTTCTTGTGATGCACTCAAATGATTTGTGTAAGTAGTATTCTGAACTTAGACTACCAAGAAAGAACAATACTTATGCATTCAATTTCCTCTTGTCAACCACCCTCCCATTTTTTGTGTATATAAAAACACTCACCACATTCATCATTCACCAACAACTAACTCACCCATCACAAATTATTAGAGGCCATGAAGCTCTTTAATGCAGCAATCATGAGCTTGTGTGCAGCAATAGCATTAGCAATTATTGCACCCTCTTTTAGTTTGGATGTGGAAAATGGCATTGCATCATATGAAAGTGAAGAGACAGCATCATCCTTAAGGGGAATGAAGCGGAACTTGATGGGGTATAATATGACATGTGATAAGTTTGCAAGAGTTTGCCTTTTGAAGAATAGCCCTGGCCCTGATTGCTGCAACAAAAAATGTGTGAATGTGAAGAGTGATCATTTGAATTGTGGAATGTGTGGCTATAAGTGTAAGTACACTGAGATTTGCTGCATGGGGAAATGTGTTAATGCGTCCTATGACAAAACCAACTGTGGAGGGTGTAACAACAAGTGCAACAAGGGAGAGTATTGTGTTTATGGAATGTGCAACTATGCATAATAAGATTAACTTCTCTTGTTACTTATTCTAGCCTTAAGGATTAATCTAATCCACTGCAAGAATATGATTTTCTATATTATGAACTGTATAATAAGATTTGCATTACATTATTACATCATATAAAGAGAATAATAAGTTATCCTTTGCTTCTTGGCAATGTCTTCTGCTCTATGTTTATGTAGGCCCCTCCCTCATACATATTAAAATAATATATATGAGAGCATTAACAATTATATATCATCTTCTAAATCCTACTATACTATAAAAATAATATCAATTAATATATAGAATGAATAGATGTACGGCTAAGATGTGATGGGAAGCGAGTGTTGAAATTGTCCCTGAAAGAAAGGAATAAATAATATGACAGAGCCTTAACTCCTAAGTCTTGAATTCTCTGTTTTCATCTCTCAACTTGTTTCTCTCTTCTGCAAACAGGTGAAGATGAGTAAAGGATTGCATGCTTTGTTGTTGTTGTTGTTGTTTGGTTGTGTAATGTCACGTGACCATGGGTTGCATAGGATTGCACTGAAACGGGTTAAATTGGATCCTAACAATCGTGTTGCTTCAAGAATGGACGAAACTGACATTGTTGGGTTGAAGAATTACTTGGATGCTCAGTATTATGGTGAAATTGGTATTGGAAATCCTCCTCAGAAGTTCACTGTCATTTTTGACACTGGTAGCTCTAATCTCTGGCTTCCTTCCTCCAAATGTACCTTCTCGGTAAGCTTCTTTTTACAACTATGGGAACTTGTTATTATTTTCCAACTCCAATTTCCTTGTGTCGTTTTGCATATTGGTGCAGGTTTCATGCTACTTCCATCCCAAGTACAAGTCTACCAAATCAAATTCGTATAGGAAAAATGGTTTGGAAATCATATACTTCTCATTTATGCCATTTCAAGGACATAGAATATGGGATTTTACTTATGACATTTGAAGTTTTTCTTCTTGTTATTTAGGAACTCGTGCTGCAATTCAGTATGGTACTGGAGCAATTTCTGGCTTCTTTAGCTATGACAGTGTCAGAGTTGGTGACATAGTTGTAAAGAACCAGGTAATGCTGATTATCAATCCCTTTTCAGCCAATAGAAGAGGATGTGTGAGCTTAAATCCTTCACTATGTCAATTTATAATTGATTGAGTACCTTTTTTTATCCCCACCAGGAATTTATTGAAGCAACTAGAGAGCCTGGTGTTATATTTTTGGTGGCAAAGTTTGATGGTATACTAGGACTTGGGTTTCAAGAGATATCAGTTGGAAAGGCTGTTCCAGTGTGGTAACTGTTAACGTTTTTTAAATGTTGATTTATCATTTTGTTAAATGTTTATTTGATTCCCATGTGATTCTTAGATCTGCATGTCACAGGTATAATATGCTTGAACAAGGTCTTATTAAGGAACCAGTATTTTCATTTTGGCTCAACCGTAACCCAGAGGAAGAGGAAGGGGGTGAGATTGTGTTTGGTGGTGTTGATCCTGCTCATTACAGGGGAAAGCACACTTATGTGCCTGTAACTAGAAAAGGATATTGGCAGGTTAGTAATCAAATATCACCTTTGTTTTATTTATTAAAATATAATATGCTGAATGCTTTATTTTTTCCTTGTTCAGTTTGACATGGGAGATGTACTTATTGACGGGAAACCCTCTGGTATGTGTATAAGTAGAAATGCCTTTCAGTTTTTCCTATGATGTTTTGAGCATTTTCGTAAATGGTTCATGGCTGTGATTAATTAGACTGACCTGATGTCCTGATCATATTATTATTCAGGATATTGTGCTAATGGCTGTTCAGCAATTGCAGACTCAGGGACTTCTTTATTGGCAGGTCCAACGGTATGAATAAATACTTTTACAAATAAGTTGCCATTTAAGCCTTTAATTTTTTGACTGTGGAGTTTGATGGAAAGCCAGTTAAGCAACTGTCACCGTTACCTGCGATAAACAGGATGAATGAAAGTAATTTTCTTATGGATGATCTTAAATTATAGTTGTTGAATGCTTATCCATCTAATGGTAGGTATCAGTTATACATCCTCCTTTTTCGCTTTTAGGTAGTTTACTATTTTAACATGATTACATGCAGCACTCAATTTGTTCTTCCTCCGGGAATTGTCTCTTGTGGTTGCATATTAGGGCCTTTAGAAATTGACAATTGTGGTTGCATTGTTTATGTTACCAAATTAATAAAACACGCATAAGCAACTGAAAAATTGATGGTCGGTAGCGAAAGATGAAAAACACTTATTATTTACCATTCTCTGAAAGAATCCTTTCACCCTTATCTCCCGTTTATCTAGCTGATCCCCTCTTGCTAACTAACTAACTGCTCTATTGGCCCCAAGTTATTTCCCTAACTATTTTTCCTTCCCTTTCTCCTGACTAGCGCGTTTCTATAATCAAATATGTTGTTTGTTATTATAGACTGTGATTACTATGATAAATCATGCAATTGGAGCATCTGGAGTTGTAAGCAAAGAATGCAGGGCTGTTGTGTCACAGTATGGGCAAACAATCATGGACTTGCTTTTGGCTGAAGTGAGTAACATTTGTAATATAGCATATTTTGGTTGCATTTAATTTTTGCAAGGTTGTGTGCATGTTAGATAGATCTCTGGTTATCTTTCAGAAAGAATTTTCTGATGGTTTTAGCTTTAACTCTTGTAGGCAAAGCCAAAGAAGATCTGTTCCGATATTGGATTGTGCGCCTTTGATGGTACTCGTGGGGTGAAGTAAGGCCCGCATATTTTACTCTTTGGATTTTGTTATCAATTACTTAGATAGTTCGATGTATTCACGTTTTTTTGTTTTGCCATTTTAGTGTGGGTATCGAGAGTGTGGTCGATGAGAATGAAAGAAAAACATCTGGTGGTCTTCATGGTGCTTCTTGCTCCGCATGTGAGATGGCAGTTGTTTGGATACAGAGGCAGCTGAGTGAGAATCAGACACAAGATCGGATACTAAGCTATGTCAATCAGGTTAGTCAATTGTCTTGGTTTTTGTAGTTGAGTACCTCAATCCCTCTTTTGACCCTCTAGCCTTCATGACAATATTGCAGCTATGTGATAGAATGCCAAGTCCAATGGGAGAATCAGCTGTTGACTGTGGAAGTATCTCTTCATTGCCTACTGTTTCTTTGACGATTGGTGGAAGAATTTTTGATCTTGGCCCACAAGAGGTATGATGTACTAGAACCTGATTGTTTCCTTTTTACAAGGGCTGATCACTTGCTAGTTACTACCCTTTATGTTATATGAAGAGATAAAAATCATGTGGAGATAGGAATAACATCGTGAAGCTAGTTAACATCAGTTGAAAAAAGCTTTCCAGTATGTTATGTCATATAGCTTCTTTACTTGAAAGAATTATGGGTTGACATCTTCCACGGTCCTAGTGTTTTTGCCTTGTGTTTTTCTTGTTCATTGGTTGATAAATGATACTTGACTTCCTACCCTGTCACATTTATAAGTTATGGACTTCAACTACTACTACTACTGTAATAATATTTTTGTGGTTATTAGTGGATAGTTGCATAAGTTGTATGCAAATTGGTTGTGTGTGTCCTCATGTGGTTTATTTTCCAGTACATCCTGAAGGTGGGTGAAGGTCCTGCAGCTGAATGCATTAGTGGCTTTACAGCTTTGGATATTCCTCCTCCACGTGGCCCTCTCTGGTACATGAAATGAAATGTGTTTAATTATATGTGATGAATTATATGTGATGAATTTGATTTATATATGGTGCAGGATCCTTGGAGATGTCTTCATGGGGCGCTATCACACGGTCTTTGATTTTGGTGAAAAGAGAGTTGGATTTGCCGAAGCAGCATAAATCATGTTACTAGTTGGATTTGCTGTAGACATGCCTCTCGCTTCTTTACTTATCTTATTTTGCAACTTGCATGTATTATTGTGTGTATGCTGCATAAATTTCATGGATTTAACATTACACACTGTTTTTTACACTGTTATTATTATCTCCACTATACGTTTAATTAAGGATCAATTTATTATTATCTGTAAATACAAATCAAATAATTCGAAATAAATTGATTTAATAAAAGATGATATTACCATTATGGTGAGGAGAGAAGTCATGAGACTTGGATTTTTCATGTTCACTCGGTTTAGTTGAATATGATTGAATTTTATTGGGTCTAGAGTCAAGTTTGGTTCAAAATTTAGACTCATTCAATATTTAGGGTCGAAAAATGGATAAACATAACTTAGTCTAATCTATCTTAGAGTCATCCATTCACCATATTTGTAGGTGTATAATGTGATCATTGAATTGCATAAAAAGAAATGACATCTCTCAGTCTAAAATATTATTAATTTTTAAATTTTTCATCATATATATATGATTAGTAGTATATAATATATATCATTTCATATTGATAATCATAATTAATATTAATTAAAATTGACATGATATCTTTTCATTTTTTTTCACTCAAACTCCACAATCTCCATGAAAAACACTTACCACGTGTGCCAAACAAATCTGACAGTGTCAGTGGAACGCTGTCCGAGGCTAGATGGTCCAAGTATAGCGAAAGTTACGTGTCTGGTCAAGGTTTATCCACGTACCATGTTTTATGAAAAAAATATCTTTCTATGACAAATTGTGTTAGACATATTAGTGTAGTATATATGTATTATTGTTATAAAAATACATACATAATTATAAAAAAACTTACAAAAAAAAATTTCTTTATTGTTAAAAAGTCGGTTTAGGATAACTGAATTTTCGATGGGTAACTTTCTAACATACATTGATTATATTTCTCAACATCAAATTTTCAGTCACTTTGAAAATTCAAATTGACCCTAATCAATTTCTTGGTATAATTTTTTTAACGTGAATTATATTAAATAACAAAATGGATTGATTGTTCGGAAGTTGGTATGAGTCAAACCAACTTCTCAAGGTGAAGAAAAAATATGTTTTGTTATATAAAGATGGACCCAAAAAAATTTGTATTTCCGTATTTTTTAGCATCATTGAGATAAATTTCCCAATAATGTGCATCCATGTTATAATTAAGTTACCAAGGAGAAACATTGTGTTCAAAAGCAATTTCAATTATGTAACTTTATTTAATATAAACATATAACATATTATTCAAAAGAAAGGATATTATTCCATTATTGCAATTTAAATTCTGTAGTTGGAAATTTATGGTTAAAATTTTGAATTAAAAGTAGTTGTATGTTATTTGTATCTGGACCAGAAGTTGGACCAAATGAAAACTAAGAATGAAGAGAAGGTTTTGTTATTTCTAAATGAGGACAATGACCATAATCTAAACAACTTCATATGAATCTGGACGTTAACTTGGAAGAATACAGTACGGTGCTTTTAACTTTATGCATCGGGGTACAAATTATGAAGAACTTCCCTTATTCTCCATCTCTTAACAAATAAATTTATCAAAAAAGAAAGAAAGAAATGACACATGTAATATAGAAATATGAAATATTTTCATTTAAAAATTTGAAGGATTAGGAGTATCGATTGAAAAAGATAATATATCTATTAGCACAGTTTACATTTTGTATATAAAGTATGCATATTATTAAAGTATAAACTATCTGGTCGAGTGGCTAAGAAAATGAGAGGGTAAAGTGTTATTATTTATAACTAAATTGGTATGTGGCATCACACAGCTTATATTATATTATTCTATATATAGCAGCATAGCCATATGATATTATTCATCACAAACACACTCACTCTATCTCAATTCTCAACTGGTTAGCTTCTTATCTCTATCTCTCTATTTATTACACTATCTATGGCTTATGTTTGTGGCTTATGTTTCAGATCAGAGCAACTCCATCCAACATTGAATATGGCTGATTTGTTGGACTGGCCTAACAAAGATAACCGTCGCTTCCTTCATGCTGTCTACCGCGTTGGGGATCTTGAGCGCACCATCAAGTACAATGAGAGTCCTTGTTCATTATTACTTTTGTAATGTTTAACTTTATGCTTAACATTTCCTCACTGTTTTGTCAGGTTTTATACTGAGAGCCTTGGATTTAAGCTTTTGAGGCAAAGAGATGTTCCAGAGGAGAAATATGCCAATGCTTTTCTTGGGTTTGGTCCTGAAGAATCCTATTTTGCTGTTGAATTAACATACAGTATGATTCTTTCATTATAATATAATTTACCTTATTTTGTTGTATTCCTCCAACATTTAGTTACCATTTATTTGTCCTTGAATGTGTTTTTATTGTCAGATTATGGAGTGACCTCATATGACATTGGAGATGGCTTTGTACATTTTGGTATTGCAACTCAAGATGTAAGTAAGCTAGAATGTAACTTAACAGAAGCTTGAGCATCTATTTTACAGTGTGAACAAAATGAAGCATTTGAGTTTTACTTGAATTTTCAGGTTTACAAATTGGTTGAAAACATAAGAGCCAAGGGCGGAAAAATCACAAGGGAACCTGGTCCAGTTGAGGGTGGAACAACTATCATTGCCTTTGTAAAGGATCCTGATGGTTACCCTTTTGCACTAATCCAAAGACCTTCAATCACTGATCCATTTGCTCAAATAGCACTTCGTGTTGGTGATTTAGACCGTGCAATTAAGTTTTATGAAAAGGTACCACTCCATGTCCAAATATTTAAGGATCAAATTTTGATCTCCTACTTCCTATGAATTAAGGATCTAGTTCAGGAACTCATAGCTTTAAGTACAGAACTGCATCTGATGATATGTGATTTGAATATTGTGACAGGCTTTGGGCTTGAAGGTTGTGAGGAAGGATGATAGGCCTGAGTCCAAGGTGAACTTCCTTATCAACTTAACCTTAGTAATTAATATATATATATATATATATATATATAATACATGTTGATTGTTGAACCTATCCCACTGATGCTGCATCTTGCATGTTCTGCAGTACACTGTAGCAGCTCTTGGGTATGCAGATGAGAATGAGACAACTGTGTTAGAATTGACATATAATTATGGTGTCACTGAATACTCAAAGGGAGATGCTTATGCACAGGTTAGTGTGTTCGTTAATAGGTTATATTACCTTACTTTATTGTAGCCTAGACTTGATAAACTTTGTGTGGCATGTATCAGATTGCTGTTGGCACTGATGACGTATACAAGACTGCAGAGTTAGTTAAGAAAGTCATAGAAGAAGTCGGAGGGAAGATTATTCGGGAACCTGGGCCCCTTCCCGGCCTTAAAACCAAAATCACTTCTTTCTTAGATCCAGAAGGCTGGAAAACTGTAAGTCTCCACTTTCTACCATTTTAACTTAATTTGATGTTATATTTTTATGTTAATCCGTGTGAATTAGCCTCATAATTATTGGTGCTGATAGAGTGCAATGCACTGTGTTATAATTCATAATTCATTTTGTAGGCATTCGTTGACAATGAAGATTTCCTGAAGGAACTGCAGCAGTGAAGAATGAGCTTTACAACAACAAAAATAAGTAGCTGTACTGCTTTTGTGTGAATAAGCTGTCTAGCATTGATCACTCATCCTTGTACCTTTATTTATATTTACTACTTTCAGTATCCTTGTTTCTATGTGGTTATGTAACATGCTCTATCATTAATATAATATTCAAGTATTAAATGTCGCTTAGCAGTGTTTTAAAACTGGACCTATAAAAAGGGTTGCAAAAAATCCATTTAACCATCATTCATCCTAACCAATCGATCAACCTATAAAAAGCATCCTGGAATGACATCATTATCCAATCCTATCTTAGAAAATTAGAAGTTCCAAGGTAGATAAAATGAAATATGCAATAGATAGATTATACAAGAGAACCCATAGCTGCAAATATGAGAAAGTGGGATACTGAGTAGATTCATTAAAAACGTAAACAAGAAGTAAACCTAAACCCGGATAAAGCATAGACCATTGGTAAAAACTCACAAATATCAAATAATGGATTACTCTCTATCTGAAGTGAAGCATGTATGTTTTACTTTCTACGCTTCAACAATGCTAGTCTTGGAGAGGAGTGATAGCTCTATGAGCCAAAGAATTGATAGAAAAAATGAGATCTTGGATTGGGAATCTGAGTAGAATAATTGATAGAAAGAGAAGGAGGCAAATGAGGAGGAGGTTTGGAAGCAAAGAAAGGCTTAAGAAGTGAGAGTTAAGAGTTAAGATCATACATTTTGGGGTTCATAGGCTAAAGCAATATCATTTTCATCAATATTATTTTAATAAAGATACTTATTCAAAACTGGGGTTTGGGTGTAACAAAAGCATTCAACAATCTTTATTCATACACAACTCTAACAAGTAAATCTAAGACCAAAAGGGTCCCTCTCATTCCCTCAAGCTTAAAATATCAGAAATGAATAAAGGCCACTATGTATTTGCTCACTGCTTTGAAATTATCAATATCTACTTTAGACCAAATCTCCATGCTGCAACCGTCAAATGAAGAAAGAAATGATTATGAAAATACAAAATTGACTGAAGAAGCACATATAATAAAAAGCAATGAGGAAGGAGATAATGATTAATATATTGATCTGATAATAATAAAGGACAAGGTCATATGGGAGTATTGGTAGGTCTGACTAAAGTGTACGGTAACGTTATGCAGACATGTACACTCAAACAAATCCAAATCCAAATGAAGATAGGTACACCCAACTACGCCTCTACCTACATATGCTATTATATTAAAATATACTTTTCATCCTAAACTCAGTAATAGACTTCTACCAATGACTACAACATCAACAATGAAATGGATAATTGCATTGTTGTTACCTCAGCCCATAGCCTTTTGTCCACTATTACTATTATTTCTATTAATTTTTTACCAAAAGCCGTGCCCCTCTCACACTTGCTACACTTACAACACTTACTCTTTTTTGTGTTCGATTCGTCCCTTCCATACCCATCCAATCAATCCCAATGTCCCTTTCCTTTTACCATAATACCCTTTCTCCTTTTCTCCCTTTCCTTTTACTACTCCCTACTAGTTGAAGTTGAAGTTGAAGTTGAAGTTGAAGTTGAAGTTGAAGTTGAAGTTGAAGTTGAAGTTGAAGTTGAAGTTGAAGTTGAAGTTGAAGTTGAAGTTGAAGTTGAAGTTGAAGTTGAAGTTGAAGTTGAAGTTGAAGTTGAAGTTGAAGTTGAAGTTGAAGTTGAAGTTGAAGTTGAAGTTGAAATTCCCCTTTCCCTTTCTCTATTCTATCATGGCCAAACCCACCACTCCTCCTACGACGTCGTTTTCAGTGATTAAGCCTGAGCATTACGCTCACAGCCCTGTTCATTACGCTGTCGTTTTGGGAGACCACACCAAACTCTCTAGATTAATCTCTACGCTTCCTCGTCTTCCAGATCCTTCTAAAACTCTAACTGACTCTGACTCACTCGCTCAAGAGCGCGTTGCGGATCAGATCTCAGCCCTTCTTGACCGCCGTGACGTTCCTAATAGAGAAACTCCTCTCCATATAGCTGTTCGCCTCAACGACGTCTTCGCCGCCCGCATTCTAGCCAATGCCGGCGCTGACGTCTCCCTTCAGAATTCTGCTGGATGGAATGCTTTACAGGAAGCTCTCTGCCGCCGCGCCTCTGATATTTCACATGTTCTCCTCCGTCTCCACCACCTCAACGCCTGGTCCAAATGGCGCCGCCGTTTGCCTCGCGTCATCTCTGTCCTCCGCCGTATGAAAGATTTCTACATGGAAATCTCCTTCCATTTCGAGAGCTCCGTCATTCCATTTGTCGGCAAGATCGCTCCCTCAGACACCTACAAAATCTGGAAGCTCGGCGGGAATCTCCGCGCTGATACCTCTCTCGCTGGCTTCGATGGCTTGAAGATCCAGCGCGCTGATCAGAGCTTCCTCTTCCTCGGCGACGGAGATCTCACACACAATATCTCCTCCGGTTCGTTACTAGTTCTTAACCGCGACGACCGTAAAATCTTTGATGCGTTTGAGAACGCCGGAGGACCGATGAGCGAGTCTGACATAGAAGGATTCTGCTCTCAGACGAGCGTTTACCGTCCCGGAATGGATGTCACAAATGCCGAGCTAGTGAGAAGAACCAATTGGAGAAAACAAGAGAAAACAGAGAGCGTTGGAGAGTGGAAAGCAAAGGTGTACGAAATGAACAACGTCGTTTTCAGTTTCCGGTCACGGAAAGTCGCCACTAACGAATCTGATGTGGCTGGAAGTGAACAGGTTCTACCGTTAGAACTAGACGAAGATGAAGACGGTTTTCTCGTCGCGGAGAACCCATTCCCTTTGCACGATAAGAGAAGACACAGCAGTTTCGTGAGTCAGGAGAGGGAGTGGGTCCCAGTGGGAAGGAACAGCGTGGACCTACCTTCAACAGCCACTGCACCGCCGAGAATGTCATCGGTAACTGCTAGCGTTACTATGACGGCGACACCGCAGACAAAGGAGAAAGAGTATGTTAAGAGTTTACGGCCGTCGGTGTGGCTAACGGAGCAGTTTCCGTTAAAGACGGAGGAGCTGTTACCGTTACTGGACATTCTTGCCAACAAGGTTAAAGCGGTTAGGAGGCTCAGAGAGTTACTCACAACAAAGTTCCCACCGGGAACGTTCCCGGTAAAGGTAAGGGAGTTATTTGTAATAAACTTTATTTTGAGGTGCAAATCTGTCTTTTAAGTTATAAAATCAGATTCTGTTTTGGAATTTTGTGATAATTATTATTATATATGTTATGTATGGTGTGGGGATTTGGTGGTTTCAGCAAGCAACAGCATGACTTGACATGCTAGTAGAAGCTTTGGTGGGACTGTGTGGGACCCATGTGGTCGGTTACTTAGGACCCTCATTTGAATCAAGGGTCATGAGTAATGTGGACCCCATGCATACAGGCCAATGGTACAATCTGGTCCCACCCCAGGATGTCTTGGCATTTCAGTACTTTTCTGTTTGGCACTATCCTGTTGACCATTGATAAACCTTATTAATACAACAAGTACCATAACATCAATATGCTTAAAGATGCAGCATGGTTGATTTTATTTGATTTATGATTTGGAGTTAAATGTGTTATGTTTAAAGCACATCAATTAGCTCACTGAATCAAACTTGCATGATGAGATCAATTCATAAACTAACCGATAGGAGCATAAGATAACAGACGGCTAGAGTTATAATTTTTCTGAAGTAGCTTATAAAATAGAGTTTAATATCTATGCATATCACCAACCATACCATGTGTTAATCATCAACTGTAGATGATGAAACTTGCATAGGTATTAAACTGTCAAATATGGGTTTGTAGGTTATGTTCAATAAGTTAATTTATCAAAAAGATTTTCTGTTTTCTATTGTTTCGGGTCAGGTGGCTATACCGGTGGTCCCTACAGTAAAAGTAGTGATAACGTTCACAAAGTTTGTGGAGCTGCAACCTGTGGAGCAATTCTTCACTCCATTCTCAAGTCCAAGGCATTTGGTCACAAGCAGTGAAGATGGAGATGAAAAGCAAAAGCCAGAAGAAATCCGGTACTCAACTTCATCTGCACCATCCACATGGCTTAGACGAAACAATAGCCAATCGACTAAGCTGCAACAACAAAAATGTTCTTCCATGTCATTGGATTCAGACCCTTTTGCCATTCCTAATGGATATACGTGGAGCAGTACTGGTGTGGATGATAAATCAAAGAAAATGAAGAAATCCAAGTCCGTGAGAAAGTCCAAGTAAAAAAAAACAAAGGGAAACTAAACAATTCTATTCTGGTAGGATTGGATAAGAGAGATATGAATGAATAGGATGTTGTCTTTATTTGTTAATTGTTACTTGTTTTTAACGCCAACTTGCGACCACAATGTAGATATACCGTCTAATTTTCCAACCAACTGTGGCATGGAGAAGAAAATTGGTGTTCATAGAAAAGGGTACTTAGTGGCTAATTAAAGCTATGTTTCTTTGCTTACAGTTTTATTTTTTCAGTCTTATAATATATAGGTTCTTTTCTTTCATTTTGTCAAATTCTGCATACTGCATTTGCTGCTTAGGGTAAGGGGCTAACATTTAGATATTGATGAAGAGAAGGTAGATATATCTGTGGTTCAAATGCACACTCCAGCTCAAAAGGAAAATGAATTTAATTTTGGAATCCAAGTATATTTGAGATTTAGAGTCTCTCAATTTCTTCACTTAATTGATTTACGTACAAGTTGTTGTTGACTGTGGGAATCTCTTCAAATAAGAATTATCTTCTCCAATCAATTCTCTAAAATAGCGCCCAAAGTATTGATTTTCTATATTGTACTTGTGTTATAGTTATTCATTTGATTGAGGCTCTTGTTCACTTTTACTTTATCTCTGCATAATTCAATCCCCTTAGTACAAAAGACGTTTCTCTCTAAACTTTAGTCCTTTTTCTCATCTCTGGACAACCCTTCCTTTTTCTTTTTAAAGTTTTCTAACTCTGCTGTGTAGCATTGAACCACATCTTTAGATGCAATAAGAAATATTAATATTTTAATAGTGATATAATTTTAAGAAATATAATTTCTTTTACTGCTTCTAAACATATATAAAAGTGGTTTGGTCCCCTCACAAGTTTCCATTTTTTACGCTGAAAAAGGCAAAAGAAAAACTATTAGAAGAAATAACAGTGGTATAAACAATTATTGAGTGGTAGTATGTACTAGATGGGACTTCTTAACAGCTAAGTAACAGATTCATGCATTGTTAATAAAAGTGAACATTATTGGATGACAAATACCTTTGGCCTTCTATGAAAGTGTCTCACAACTCATAATAAAACTTTCTAATTATAGCTGATTTGGTTAATAGGGAAGTCACACAGAATAAGATAATATGTTATATTTTGTTACAATTTAAAGTTTGGTTACCCAGCAAAATAGAATAGGTTATCATATCCATTTTTATCTTATCATGTTGACCTAATGTATTTATTTAGTATATAATAGATAGAGCTGAGTTAGAAATGAGTATGATAATAGTAGTTTTTCTATAACATGAGTGTCACCACTATCTGTGCTTATGATAAAGTTGAGTATTAAAAATTAAATATGTAAGAAAGGTATGGCACATAGTTTGCTTAATCACATGGAAATACTCAAATAGGTGAGTTGTTGAAAAAATAAAAATAAATTAGTTCAGCATGGCTATGCATCTCTCTCTATATAGCTATAACTTAGTTCAACTGAGTCATTCAAGGTAGTGGTACTATTATTCTTCTCTCTAATAGTTTATCTTTGAAGTTTAATATTTGTAGATTTCAAAACTAGCATAGTTTTATGACTTGGGTCTTTAATGATTTATTTGAGCTCTTGATTCTTTATATATGAAAAGCTTATGGTTATATTTATATGAAATATATAAGAAGCTCTTGATCCTTGTTTTGTGGAAGGTAGCAGGAAACATGGGAAGTGAAGCACCAAGTTGGGCTGAACAGTGGGGTGCTGGTGGTATTGGTGCGATGGAAGATGATGACACCAAGAACAAGAATTCAGGTGCTAAGAGTGGTCTCACCAAAGCAAAAGCAAGTGCCTCAAATTGTCTCAAATTATGTGTGCACTTCTGTTTCAGTACTATGGTAGATACCAGTTTTAACTAATTGAAGCTGTTTTTATTCACTTAAGCTAGATTGAATGACATAAGTCGTTGCTTCATGATTCATCAAGACCCTCTATACAAAATTAGAAATTAAATTAGTGGCTCACTGTTTTGCCTAACACTGACTGATTGATTGCTAAAGACACTCTTTGGGATAGTGGATCAGTGTATTGCTTAACAAAATATGACATCACAAAATAATTTATCCTATCTCTTATCTTGTACACAAAGAAATCATGTAAAATAACTATTATTGCCATTGAATTAAAAAAGAATTCAACAGTGAGATCATAATATCTAAATTTATCCATTCAAATCCATAATTTCAAGATAAAAGGCATAGCCAAAGTGTGGGATAATATTGCTCAACAGATAGGCACATCATAAGCAATAATCAGAATAGACATGGAGTGATTGATTATTGATGGCAGAGAATTTACATCTTGCAGAAACTATTTACATGTGTTATCACAAATTGTGCCTATTTTGAATCCGAATGTATTCTCTCCACTGTATGTCATGTAAACAAAGCCATCATTATCCTTATTTTCCTCATAAATAACATTAAATGTGGGACAACATATGTGTACCAGAAACATAATTCACAACTGATTTTGAGCATTAAATCTGGTACACTTGATTTGTGCTCATGCTTTAAATATAACAGATAACACAAGTGGGAATGGATATAGGTGTTGAGCTAACAGTAGTCACGTGCAAACTAGCTAACGTAGTTACTCCATGCATTCATCAAATTCATCTACACAGTTTGTTAATTGCTTTTCCTTTTATCAAGAGAAATGTTATTATATCGTTTTACTATTTCATTAGATACTGACATTAAGGTGATAAATGTCACCCTTTACCCATATAAAGGCTAATATGTATCATTTGGTAGTTAACAATGGCATATATCTGTATACGAAAAATTTAGTGTGAAAAAGCAATAGGATGTAGCTAGCATTATATGTTATTTAAAAAGTGAAGGTCAACTCCTAGAATTGATTGAAGTTGAGTGTTGAAGCGTGTAGATGACGAGTGAGTTGTCATTTTTGACCAAAAGTTTGATCACATATTCACATGGCCACAACATTGTTTAAGAATGGATCCGATCCCATCTTGTATAATGTATATAATAAAGGAGCTATCAACACTGGGTTTAATCACTACTCCTAGTACTTGTACCATATATTTTCACAATGTCTTCTTCTTATGCCTTGCATTTCTTCTTCCTCCTTTCACTCTTGTCTTTATCAATTGCATTGAAATCTATTAAACCCTATCATGCCTTTCACCTTCCCATTAACAAAGATCCATCAACTCTTCAATACTATACTTCTATTCAAATGGGAACTCCCCCAGTGAAGTTAGATGTTGTTATTGATATTAGAGAACGTTTCCTATGGTTTGAGTGCGGCAACAACTACAACTCCACAACCTACAAACCTCTTCACTGTGGCACAAAGCAATGCAAAATTGCCAAAGGCACAGATTGCATTAACTGCACTAACCACCCTCTTAAAACAGGATGCACAAACAACACTTGTGGTGTTGAACCATACAACCCCTTTGGTGAGTTCTTTGTAAGTGGAGACGTGGGAGAGGATATATTATTGTCTTCTAGTTCTACCTATACAACTAATAATGGTTCATCTGTAGTTGTTTCCAATGCATATATCCCAAGCTTCATTTCTTCATGTGTATACCCTGATAAGTTTGGGATTGATGGCTTCCTAGGAGGCCTAGCCAAAGGGAAGAAAGGAGTGTTAGGTCTTGCAAGGACTTCTATTTCATTACCAACACAACTAGCAAACAAATATAAGCTTCATCGTAAGTTTTCTCTTTGTTTACCTTCAACTTCTGAAGAGAAAGGACATAATAATGGGGTTCTCTTTGTTGGTGAGGACCCTTATTTTTCCCCTCACCTTAAAGCTTCCAAAATTCTAAACTACACCCCACTTGTTTTCAACCGCCATAGTACAGGACCAATCTATGATAATGATCCTTCCACTGAGTATTTCATTCGGTTGAAGTCAATAAAAGTTGACAACCAAGTTCTCAACTTTAATACTTCCCTGCTATCAATTAACAAAGAAGGACATGGGGGTACCAAACTTAGTACAGTAATTCCTTACACCAAATTACACACTTCTATCTATCAGCCACTTGTGAATTATTTTGTTAACAAAGCTTCAGTGAGAAAAATAAAGAGAGTGAAAGCAGTTGCACCATTTGGGGCATGCTTTGATGCAAGAACCATTAGGAATAGTGTTACTGGACCAGATGTGCCAAGTATTGATCTGTTGCTGAAAGGTGGAGTTAAATGGAGAATATATGGTGCAAATTCAATGGTCAAAGTTGATAAGAAGAATGTGTTATGTCTTGCATTTGTTGATGGAGCTGGTTTAGAACCTACTACTCCACTTGCTACTTCAATTGTCATTGGTGGTCATCAATTGGAGGACAATTTTGTGGAGTTTGATCTAGTTTCCTTAAAATTCGGTTTCACCTCTTCCCTTCTTCTTCGCAATTCAAGCTGTTCACACTCTACAACATTCTAAGTTATCAATATTTTGTTCCAAATGCACTTTGTGCTGAATAAGTGCTGATTTCACTATCAGTTTGTAATGGTAACATACAACCCAATACATATTTTGGTTGGATAATTTCGTTATAAATCAAATTTTCATTTCTCTATTCTTAAAAAAATAAAAGTAGTTCTCCAAAACCTTTGTACTAGTTATAACATTATTTTCTTTTGGTCTACAGTGGGTTTAGCTTCAACTTCAAGTCATCAACCTTCCCCTCAACCAATGAGTTTGATGATTTTTTTATAAATAAAACTATATCTATTTAGACTTCTTTCATGTGAAAATAAAATTGCTCAAGTGGAAGATGGAAAAGTCAAAGGTTTTAGGTCAAGCATGTATGTTAAAAAATACATCAACCTCGTATGCTTTCTCCTAATTTGCAGATCATATTTCATGCCAAAACCCAATAAAATAAACATTAATTTAATTTATTTAGAAAATAGGAAAATAGTGCAGATAGTACCTTCAACTTAAATTAATATGTCTAAACATGTAAAGGGTAGTTCGGTGATATGTAACAGCAACAGAAAATGGTAAAAAAGCGATGAATTAAGAATTTATTTTTGAACCATAGTGTTGCAAACTGTTGTACACTAGCAATAGATGAAATTTAAAGTTTTGAACTAAAAATATATTGTATGCTGAAGACTCTAGGAGGGGATTTTACAACAAGGGTTATAATAACTAAAAGCACAGACTCATGGGTGAATATATGAATTTAAACCACCCAATGATTCAACATGGCCAGCACTCTTTATGAATGGTTCCTTTGGAATCTCTTTTTGTCTAATTTTTTGATTTGCTAGATGATGAAGAGCTGTTACAACATCACTCATATGAGGTCGTGTATCAGCTTCCTCTTGGAGACACATTGCAGCCACAGCAAGTGCTTGAAATAGACTCTTCACATGGAACTTATCTTTAAGCAAAGGGTCTGCCATTAGAATGAACTTGCTTCTGTCCTTAAACAAAGGATGTGCCTTCAAGTTCATTAAACAAGGACAACCTTAAATACCATGTTTTGTAGTATCTATTATTAGAGCGTATTTATTCATTTTAAGCATAAAAAAAACATAGCTAAACTTGTGATGAATATGAGAGTTGGAAAGTAAAAGCATAAATTGGAAGATAACATACCCAATCGATCAAATTTTGCTCCTCTGTTGGTCTTTGATAGTCAATTACTCTCCTACCAGTGATTGTTTCCAAAAGCACTACACCAAAACTATAAACATCTGATTTCGTAGTTAACTGACCAGTGGAAGCGTATTCAGGTGCACAATAACCATAAGTTCCCATGACCCTTGTTGAGACATGGTCCTTGCCTCCTGTAGGACCCATCCTTGCAAGTCCAAAATCAGACAATTTGGGATTGAAATCTTCATCTAATAATATGTTTGATGCTTTAAAATCACGGTATATCACTGGTGGATCAGCAGTTTCATGAAGATATTCAAGTCCTCTAGCTGCACCTTCTGCTATTTTCATCCTTCTTTCCCAATCTAGTCCCTCCTCATCTCCACCTATATCTATCATATTTATAAATAAAATAAGATGAATTCTATAAGCCCTAAAACCATAAACCCTAAACGTAAGACAAAAACAACCCTATTGGAAGTAGCATAGAATTTAATTGATTAAGAAATATAGTAAAATGAGATGAGATATGATACCTAGAAGGTGATCTTCCAAGCTTCCATTGGGCATGAATTCATAGACTAAAATCCTTTGATCACCTTCTGCACAATAACCAATGAGCTTGACAAGGTTAGGGTGCTTCACCAAGCTTAACATCAGCACCTCTGCGAGGAATTCTCGCGGTCCTTGCAATCCATTCCTGTTCTGTTGCTTCACAGCCACACTCTATAGTACATATATCAATCAAATATTTTAGAGCATGCATGAGACTTATTTCAAACTCTACACAGATTAATACATACTTGTTTAATGCTTTTTATGTATCCCTTGTACACGCTCCCGAATCCACCCTCGCCAATAAGACATTCAGGATTGAAGTTATCGGTTGCACCAGCCAGTTCTTGATATGTGAATACCTCAACATGATTTTTAGCAGTTCCATATTTTAGTATCTCTGCTGCAATAATCTGTCTCTGCCTGCTTCTATCTGCATTTAAGAAACATCAAAGTTAAAAAAACACATCACGATATTTTCCTTATGCTATCTGGGTTCATGAATTATGTATGTATGTATGTTCAACAAACAATCCTAGCTGCAAGTTATATTTGTCAAACTTTCATCATTACTTTATCCTATACAAACCTTTTACATAACATAACTATTCAGTATCCTTGTGAAAAAGTAATCTTGTACAAATACATTATCACATTCTCATTCTTTTTTTATAGTGTTTTGATGTGCAAATAATAATAATTATGCAAATAACACCATTCTTGTACAAATCATGCACCCATATTTCCAATTCAAGCCATGCTTTCAAATATGGAACATTTAACAATTTTGCATAATCTTTGGGATATTAATAAAAAGTGGGGTACCCACGTTGAAATAATTCAAATTTAGCCTTCATTCTTTTAAAAATTGGAAATTTCATGAAGCAATCTGTCAAAAACTCTAAAGCGTGGCATAAATTGAATAAATTTTTTAATGGTCTTTTAATCAATTAAATAAAAACCAACCTCCATTCTATCAGATTAAAAAGCAAAATATATAAGATATCAGACATACAAACAAAAAGGTGATAATGAATTCCAACAATATATATATGAGCAATGCACCTGATTTAAATTTAAGTGACATATCTCTGACAAATGATTTCAACGTTCTTTTTCCAGTGTCTTTAGAATTTTGGGTAGGACTAGTTCTGAAAGAGAGCGTGTCCGGATGAGAGCATGTGAAGCAACTCATTTTCTCAGCCCTTCCCATGGTACTAACCCAGATATATTATAATTATGTTAAGGCTTTTAACCTTAACATATAATAAACCCAATAACTTTATGCCTCTCAGAACAAGAATTTTGTATGAACAAATGATAATCAAAAGAGGAACAGCACAAAGAAGAAAATGAGGAATCAATTTAGGCAAGCAAAGTCTCTATATGTTGTGAAGATGATTTTGAAGATGATTTTGAAGCTCTCTATATGTGTCCTTTTATAGGCAAGCAAAGTCTTGGTATCTTACTATGTTGTGAAACTAATCCTAAAACTAAAATTAGAAATCACATTTATCTTATAAACACACATAGAAAACAGATTTCCGAGTTTCTGGACCCTACATGAAAGCTGCCATCGAATCTATAACTATATATATTTCCTAAATTGATTCCTCATTTTCTTCTTTGTGCTGTTCCTCTTTTGATTATCATTTGTTCATACAAAATTCTTGTTCTGAGAGGCATAAAGTTATTGGGTTTATTATATGTTAAGGTTAAAAGCCTTAACATAATTATAATATATCTGGGTTAGTACCATGGGAAGGGCTGAGAAAATGAGTTGCTTCACATGCTCTCATCCGGACACGCTCTCTTTCAGAACTAGTCCTACCCAAAATTCTAAAGACACTGGAAAAAGAACGTTGAAATCATTTGTCAGAGATATGTCACTTAAATTTAAATCAGGTGCATTGCTCATATATATATTGTTGGAATTCATTATCACCTTTTTGTTTGTATGTCTGATATCTTATATATTTTGCTTTTTAATCTGATAGAATGGAGGTTGGTTTTTATTTAATTGATTAAAAGACCATTAAAAAATTTATTCAATTTATGCCACGCTTTAGAGTTTTTGACAGATTGCTTCATGAAATTTCCAATTTTTAAAAGAATGAAGGCTAAATTTGAATTATTTCAACGTGGGTACCCCACTTTTTATTAATATCCCAAAGATTATGCAAAATTGTTAAATGTTCCATATTTGAAAGCATGGCTTGAATTGGAAATATGGGTGCATGATTTGTACAAGAATGGTGTTATTTGCATAATTATTATTATTTGCACATCAAAACACTATAAAAAAAGAATGAGAATGTGATAATGTATTTGTACAAGATTACTTTTTCACAAGGATACTGAATAGTTATGTTATGTAAAAGGTTTGTATAGGATAAAGTAATGATGAAAGTTTGACAAATATAACTTGCAGCTAGGATTGTTTGTTGAACATACATACATACATAATTCATGAACCCAGATAGCATAAGGAAAATATCGTGATGTGTTTTTTTAACTTTGATGTTTCTTAAATGCAGATAGAAGCAGGCAGAGACAGATTATTGCAGCAGAGATACTAAAATATGGAACTGCTAAAAATCATGTTGAGGTATTCACATATCAAGAACTGGCTGGTGCAACCGATAACTTCAATCCTGAATGTCTTATTGGCGAGGGTGGATTCGGGAGCGTGTACAAGGGATACATAAAAAGCATTAAACAAGTATGTATTAATCTGTGTAGAGTTTGAAATAAGTCTCATGCATGCTCTAAAATATTTGATTGATATATGTACTATAGAGTGTGGCTGTGAAGCAACAGAACAGGAATGGATTGCAAGGACCGCGAGAATTCCTCGCAGAGGTGCTGATGTTAAGCTTGGTGAAGCACCCTAACCTTGTCAAGCTCATTGGTTATTGTGCAGAAGGTGATCAAAGGATTTTAGTCTATGAATTCATGCCCAATGGAAGCTTGGAAGATCACCTTCTAGGTATCATATCTCATCTCATTTTACTATATTTCTTAATCAATTAAATTCTATGCTACTTCCAATAGGGTTGTTTTTGTCTTACGTTTAGGGTTTATGGTTTTAGGGCTTATAGAATTCATCTTATTTTATTTATAAATATGATAGATATAGGTGGAGATGAGGAGGGACTAGATTGGGAAAGAAGGATGAAAATAGCAGAAGGTGCAGCTAGAGGACTTGAATATCTTCATGAAACTGCTGATCCACCAGTGATATACCGTGATTTTAAAGCATCAAACATATTATTAGATGAAGATTTCAATCCCAAATTGTCTGATTTTGGACTTGCAAGGATGGGTCCTACAGGAGGCAAGGACCATGTCTCAACAAGGGTCATGGGAACTTATGGTTATTGTGCACCTGAATACGCTTCCACTGGTCAGTTAACTACGAAATCAGATGTTTATAGTTTTGGTGTAGTGCTTTTGGAAACAATCACTGGTAGGAGAGTAATTGACTATCAAAGACCAACAGAGGAGCAAAATTTGATCGATTGGGTATGTTATCTTCCAATTTATGCTTTTACTTTCCAACTCTCATATTCATCACAAGTTTAGCTATGTTTTTTTTATGCTTAAAATGAATAAATACGCTCTAATAATAGATACTACAAAACATGGTATTTAAGGTTGTCCTTGTTTAATGAACTTGAAGGCACATCCTTTGTTTAAGGACAGAAGCAAGTTCATTCTAATGGCAGACCCTTTGCTTAAAGATAAGTTCCATGTGAAGAGTCTATTTCAAGCACTTGCTGTGGCTGCAATGTGTCTCCAAGAGGAAGCTGATACACGACCTCATATGAGTGATGTTGTAACAGCTCTTCATCATCTAGCAAATCAAAAAATTAGACAAAAAGAGATTCCAAAGGAACCATTCATAAAGAGTGCTGGCCATGTTGAATCATTGGGTGGTTTAAATTCATATATTCACCCATGAGTCTGTGCTTTTAGTTATTATAACCCTTGTTGTAAAATCCCCTCCTAGAGTCTTCAGCATACAATATATTTTTAGTTCAAAACTTTAAATTTCATCTATTGCTAGTGTACAACAGTTTGCAACACTATGGTTCAAAAATAAATTCTTAATTCATCGCTTTTTTACCATTTTCTGTTGCTGTTACATATCACCGAACTACCCTTTACATGTTTAGACATATTAATTTAAGTTGAAGGTACTATCTGCACTATTTTCCTATTTTCTAAATAAATTAAATTAATGTTTATTTTATTGGGTTTTGGCATGAAATATGATCTGCAAATTAGGAGAAAGCATACGAGGTTGATGTATTTTTTAACATACATGCTTGACCTAAAACCTTTGACTTTTCCATCTTCCACTTGAGCAATTTTATTTTCACATGAAAGAAGTCTAAATAGATATAGTTTTATTTATAAAAAAATCATCAAACTCATTGGTTGAGGGGAAGGTTGATGACTTGAAGTTGAAGCTAAACCCACTGTAGACCAAAAGAAAATAATGTTATAACTAGTACAAAGGTTTTGGAGAACTACTTTTATTTTTTTAAGAATAGAGAAATGAAAATTTGATTTACGCATTTCCAGCAAACTTTTCTCCCTTTCTTTTTGTGGCACTAAGAATTGACATAGACATCCAAATTATGGGAATTTCGAGAATTGACACTTTTAGTCACTATTGTGGGAAAAGAATTGGCATAGGTAACCATATTGTGGGAATTTTGAGAATTGACACTAGTAGTCATATTGTGGGAATTTTTAGAATTAGCAACGGTAGCCATATTGTGGTGGCTGTATTCAAGATCGGTTCTTACAGTGCAATAAGAATTTGATAATAGAGATTTGTGTTGTTTTATCCTGGGGACAACGTAGTTCATAGTCTGCTTGCACATTTTGGGCAGTGCCATGAAACATCTTAAAGAGAGCAACCTGGTCGTGTCTCAGTCAATAAGTATTATTTCATGCCATTTATAATTATTGCAAGCTATAGTAACAACAATTTTAAGACGTTTCTAGAGCAATAATATTCATAGATAATATTACTAGACCGAACAACTTTGACCTGGACAAACCATTTTGGTTCAATGAGACTAACTTCAAACGGTGGCAACATAAGATAGTATTTTTCCTCATTATGAGAAAAGTTGCACACGTTCTGAAAACTGATTTCTAGTACTGCCGAAAAAAGCTGGAAAAAAATGGATAAACTAGCTATTGATATAGCTATCTAGAATGAAAATGATTATCTTGGTAAGAATTTCATTCTGAATGAATTTTCATAAAATCTCTATGATTACTATAGTCCATACAAGTCTACCCAATTAATTTGGTATAGATAAGTGCCAAAAATACCTAATTTTCATACACTTTTCATGATCCTTATCCTATGAAAAAAATGTGAAAACCAACTTAATTCAACACTTTTTAGATAAATTTTGTGTGTTTGAATAATATGATTCTTAATCACCTCTTGTCCAAGTTTTCCTTGAGTTTCGTAGGAAATTGGACCAAAAAGAATGCTTAGGCTTGAAGAAAGAAAGCTTATTTCACTTTGAAGAAATAAAGCCAAAGTACATGACACATATGTGCTTAAAACTAAGCATGGTAAGGTGCATTCTTAAACTTAAACATGACTAAAAAACTTGGTCTTGGTTGGAAGAAATTAAAGTCAATAAAAAGCTGCGCACAAAGTTGTCCAACCAAACACCAAGCACCAGGCCAGGTCAGGTAGAATGCTCAAGCAGACATCTGAGCATGCACCAGGTCAGCCAGGCTGCTCAAGTTGGCAACTAAGCATGGACCAGGTCAGCCAAGACACTGGGCGGTCTGGCAGGTCTCCTGGTGCCTATAAAAGGCACACCCACCTCCTCACTTTAACACATTGTAAATATTTTGTAAATCTTTCTTCTTCTTCTTCTTCTTCTTCATATTTTGGTTCTCTCTCACTTGAGAGTGTTCTTAGGTTGTTTTAAGGTGTTTTGTTATTAGAATTGAAGAGGAGAAGGAGTAATCAAATGAGATGCAAAAAATTCATTTTGCAATATCATTGGTGCATGGTAAAGTAACTTAAATCCCTGGATTAAGATGGATAATGCTCCTAAATTGTAGTTGAATTTTGGCTCAGGAATATTTCTTGTAACTTCTTGTTTCATTATGTTGAATTATGTTTAAGTTATTACTTTGGAAATTTCAATTCTTTAGAAAGTGCTTAATGTTGTTTTAGCTTGATCACCTAAAACTTGATTTCAAGATCCAAAATACTTCGTTTTAAAGTCTTGACAAACAAACTAAAAAGTAGGAATACACCTTAGTTCATTTTCCAAATCACAACATCCATTTTAAGAAACTTATAATCAAGGCTAATTAATGTTTACGGAGCCTGCAATAAGGCGTGACAACTTATTTCGTCGAGTGGCATTTTTCTAATGATTAGTGTATTTATAAGGTTTGAAAATCAGTTTTTCTCGCCGAGGACTAAGGGAAATTTAATAACTGATATTTGGAATAACCAAAGTATAACATATAACTTTCATAAACATTTTTCATAGAAACTTGTTAAGAAATATTTCTGTAATTCAAACTAAATTTTCTCCTCAAGAATTTGTGCATATTAGTTGTTTATGTTTACTTGTTAGAATGTTAAAATTTCATAAACAAAATCAAACCAAAAATATGTTCAAAATTTATTAGTAATATAACATGTTTACAATAATGTTCTATTAGTCAATTCATTGTGGTTCGACAAAACCCTATACTATACTACAATTGAGTATTGAAAGGGTTACATATGTAAAATAGTAAAGTGTTATCAAATAAATTTTATTTGTTGACAAAGAAAGAAACCTTGAATCAAAGTGCAATTTAATTCATAAATTGTATCTTTGTGAAAAGGAAAAATACACAATCATAATGAGTGATCTAACTACTAACTTTTACTTTTTGTCTTTTACATTTCCGCAATTAACAATTACTTTCTGTGATTTAAATTCTGCAACTAACAATTTATTGCTTTATTCATTTATTCTTTATTCTTTACCAACATTCTATAAGGAAATAGTTTGGTTAATAAAAGGAAATGAAAATAAATATCACTCATTAGTTTGGTTAATAAAAGGAAATGAAGATAAATATCATTCACTATCACTTGTGTTAATTTGCTAAATTCATACAAATAAATCGGTGTGGGAATTTATTCCACAAAACTGAGATGATATGAAGTTGTTAATAATTCAATAAAGCTAAGTTTTTGATCAAATGGAATATTCTTGAAACCATTATGTCGACGTTGGAAATTCTTTCCAACAAAGCCGAGATGACGAGGAAAGAATAAACCAGTCACTAAATAAATCGATCGGAAACTGTCTCACGCTAAAAAACTCTTTGAACAGGTATGTACTTGAAAAGAAATATGATAATGAGGAAGCTGAGACTAAAAAGTATGTTTTAGCCGCTACCTCAAGTATCAGCTGACTGATGATAAATCAGTACAGTCTCAGTCCAGTGTGATAAAGAGAATTGCTCATGAAATCATTTATAAAGGTATGCCCTAATGAATTAAAGTCACAATTAGAGCCTATGAATGTTTGTTTATTGGGTATGCTGTAAACAACAAGGTGTACCGGTTTTATGACCTTAACACAAAAGTGATCATTGAGTCTAACGATGCTGGCTTCAATGAAAATAAATTCTTTTTTTAAATTGAAGAATAGTGGGGCACATCAATTAGTTACATATCTGTCATTAGAGATAATGGTAAAAAATGAAACGTTTGAAATAAAACCTAGAAGAAGTAAGAGAGCAAGAACTACTAGAGAGTATAAACCTCATTATATGATCTATATATTGGAGGATGATCCATTAGGTCTCCAAGAAGCTTTGACTTCTTTGGATACTGATTTATGGCAAAAGGCCGTAAATGATGAGATGGACTATCTAGAGTTTGTCGAGACCATGCATCATTGACATGCTATAGAGAAGGTAATGAGATACCATAAGAAAACAATAAACCTTAGATTATATTACCAAAAGTTTCCAGTTGTCATAGAAGGATTCAATAATGTTGATTGGAACACTCTTTCAGATGATTCTAAAGCAGCCAATGGCTGTATATTTAGCATAATTGATGGGGTTGTTTCTTGGAAGTCAAAGAAACATACTATTTTGGTTCAATCCACTATGGAAGCTGAGATGATAGCACTAGAAACAACTAGTGAACAAGCAAGTTGGCTGAGAAGCTTGCTTGTAGAGATTCCCCTATGGGAAAAGTTGATACCAGCTGTGTTAATCCATTATGATAGTACCGTGACTATTGCAAAAATTTGAGAACCACTTTTATAACTGTAAGAAACAATAAATTCATAATACTTAGCAGATCCTTTGATGAAAGGACTAGCTAGAGAGAAAGTTCATAATACTTCTAAGAGTATGAGACTATTGCCCTTAGAACGAGAATCACTCATGATAGTAACCTAACCTAACTGACTGGAGATCCCAAGAAATAGGTTCAATGAGTAATAACAAGTTGTGAAGTGATATGAGAATGAACATGCTATAAAATTATGAGAAGCATGATTCCTACAGTATATGTAAGGATGAGTTAAGTTCTTAATGAGATCTATACTCCAATTATAGTGGAGTACGTAAGATACATGAGTACTCTTGATAGACTCACCTATGTGAATGTGAAAGTATGGGTCGCTTCCTATGAAACTTAGGGGCATAAATTTCTAGAGAGTTCACTATATTGGGATAGACGTACATGGCCTTTAACGCATGAGCTTTACGAAATACACCATTGAAAAGGTTGTGTGCAGTTTGATGTTGGAGATAGAGTTCAAGACTATGAGTTACTCTAATAAAATCTAGATCTTAGTAACTATGCAAAGGTTCAAGTCTCATGACACCTTTATTTATGCACAATCTTATTGAGACCACATGAATTCTCGAAAATCCTTTTTTAATTTCAAGATGGGGATTGTAGGAACTTGGTTTGTTGGAAGCCATTATGGGGAACTTTTGAGTGTGAAATTTAAAAAACTCCCAAATCTCACATAGAAGAGTTTTGAAGAAAAAAAACTCCCAAGTCTCACATAGGAGAGATGAGGAACTTGAAAAAATCCCATGTTATAAATAGAGGCTTCCTTCCTTTATATTTTCTTTCCAAATTGAATGCACTTTCATTCAACATTTTCTTTCTCCCTCATATTTTTCGCCGACGCATTTCCGGTAAACTTCTTCTCCTTTCTTTATGTGACACTAAGAATTGACACATGCAGTCAAATTGTGGGAATTTTGAGAACTGACACTGGTAGTCAGTATTTTGGGAAAAGAATTGGCACAAGTAGCCATATTGTGGGAATTTCTAGAATTGACATTGGTAGCCATATTGTGATAATTTCGAGAATTGGCAGTGATAGTCATATTGTGGTTGGTGTATTGAGATCGATTCTTACAGTGTAGTAATAATTCGATAACAGAGATCTGAGATATTTTATCCTAGGGACGAGGTGCTTGATAGTCTGCTTGCACATTTTGGGCAATGCCATGAAACATCTTAAAGAGCGCGACTTGATCGTGACTTAGCTAGTAAATATTATTTCGTACTATTTATTCATGCACCTAACAACATATTTTAGGTTTTTTCAAGAATTATCTTGCCAGGTTGGGTATACCAAAGTTTTGCTTTTGGAAAAGCTAATCTCAGCCAACGCCAACGATGTAGGACCTAACATGAACATGGTTCTTCTTCAACATCCCAAAGTCAAAATGACACTCCACGTTAATGCTTAGCTTTCTTACGTAATAGATGCTTGAAGTAGCCATTTGAAATATTTTGGTGTAGAAGGTGTTTGTTTTTTAGAATTCAAGAGTATTTTGATAAATTAAGAAGTTTTCAAGATAAGGCTTAAGTTGAAGGGTTTGAAAATTTTATGAAGTTGTTCTTCGAGGTGAATAGTTTAATTTAAAATATTACATCGTGGTTTGAGGGACATTTGATGGTATTAGTAAAGCCGACTCAATAAAAGGGAGAATTGCACTCGTTGTATAATTCAATTATTTATTTATAACCATAAGATTATAAAGCAGAAAAACAAGTGCAAATAAAAATAAACATGTCGTCATGAAATGGATACAAGAAACAATAATGAGTAAGAAAATAATTCATTAAACGAGTCCAAACAGATAATGACACGCAATATAAATTGGATGAGACTATAACAAATCATGAAAAATTATAGTAGCATTATAAGGATATACTTAAAGTGACAATTATCAGACGTGATGAATTTCCAATATTGAGAGCGACTAGTACCGGAAGACTGAGAATATAATCTAATGGATGACAATTGCTACACTACCATATACCCGTATAATGTTTATCCGCACATTGCACGTTCTTTCTTCTTATTCTAAATCCAAAATAGTGTGAAACTCATTATCCTTGAACGTCTATAAAAAATAGAAAACATAAATTACACTTCTTCAACAAACTATTGTGGAGCGATGTTTAAGAATCAGATCAAACCTTACTTGATCCAGTTAAGGATCCAAGTTTATTAGGCAATCATTTAGGTTGAGTTTGGTTGGATAGAGTTAGAGAAGAGAAAAAAGAGGTAGAGAAAAGTGAAAGAGAAATGAAAAATTTCTCTCATTTAGTTGAGAGGAGAAAGAAGGGAGAGAGGAAAAAAGTGGGTAGACCTACAAATTTTGTTTCTCTCTCCGATTACGAGCAGAAATTGAGAAAAGAAAAAGACTTTGTTTGGACAATGATATGTTGTCCCAAATTGTGTCACAAACAAACCATATAAATTGAAAATGTTAATTAAAATTATAATAAAATTTATAATTTAAAATTATAATATTTATTTTTAATTAATAATAAAACAACATTTTCATGTTTCTTTCTTTATTATAGAGATATTTTTTGTAATTTGAACCACAACATTATTGTTCTCTTCTCATTTTTATCCAACCAAATTAAAGAGAAAAAGAAAAAAATATTTTTTCTATTCATTTTCTCTCGTTTTTCTCTTGTACCAAACATCATAAAAATCTACTATATTTCTCCTCTTTCTCTTTCTCACTTATTTCTTTCTTCTTATTTTCTTTTATCAACAAAAAAAAAAAGTTTAGGAATCATCCAACGTGGTTATATGATTATAATTGAGGTTTATTCTTATTGTAGGAAATCCTTAACAAGTTGGCTGAGGACAATATGTACAAAATAGTCCTTATAAATTATTTAAAAGAAAAAGATGTGTACATAACAATATTTTACACTGCGAATGCCTCATATACCATTTATTTTTAATTTTATTGACTTTTAAATAAAAGTAAAATAAATGAATTAATGGTGGATAATACACTAACTATATATAAATCTTTACACTGTCACTGCATAAATATTACACTTATTATTTAAAGAGTGAATACACATTTTGCTCTTTATATATTTTATCATGTACCAATTTGATCCCAAAAAGTATAAATCCAAACTTCTACAAAATTGAAAATGTGAGTCAAAATAGTCTATATAAGAGGTAATAAAAATGCTAAAAAAATCACTAATTTTTCCCACATTTAATAATTTTTGGGACCATTTTGAATTATAAAATTTCCAGGATCAAATTTATATATATAAAGAATTGAGAGATCAACATGATTCTTTACTCTTATTCAAAATCATCTCTTGGGTCAACTTAGTCATGGGGCTTATATGAGTATTTGAGTTATATGTGCTCCTAGGAGTATCTTTAACACATCAATTGTTTATCTATGTTTTGGGAGTATCTCAGTTCAATTTTAATATCGAGTTCAGAAATGGATTAAAACTGTTGTTTATGCAAGCCCTATATTAAGTGTGCGTTAGTCTTTGTAGAAGCATCTTGTGTCTTGTCGGAACTTTGTGTCCACTCCATTGCTTCTCTTGGGTACTTTTAATGAGATTCTTCTTCCTTCAAAACTTAAAGGCAAATAATTCAATTTGAACAGGGTGACCAAGTTCTCTCAAATTTTGGATAATTGTGGCCTCATGGATTTGGGAGCTATTGGAAGCATGTATTCTTGGTTTAGGAGGGAACAAAGTGCCATGAGTATTTCTAAGATATTGTACAGATGGTTGGCTAACTTCAGTTGGAAAATTAGTTTCCCTAAGGCTTATGTTGAAAATCTTTCCAAGTTACACTATGTTTATTGTCTGGTTTTGATTAGAAGTGGTGAGAATGTCTCCAACAGACCATTCAGATTCCAAGCAGCTTGGTCATCACATTCAAAATTTTAATGTATGCTCAACAATGCATGGTCTAGTGCTAATGAGGATGTGGTTTGTGGACTTATGAGGGTGAAGGAGGATTCAATTAGCTTCAATAAAAATATCTTTGGGAATATCTTTCAGAAGAAGCGTAGAGTTGAAGCAAGGATTAGAGGTGTGGAACGCAAACTTGAACTTCTTAATGATCATGACCTTGCTATATTAGAGCCTCAGTTGAGGCATGATTACAGTAAAATTTTGAGACAAAAGGAGATGTTATTATTCCAAAAATCAAGGGAGGAAAGGGTGAAGTTTAGGAATAGGAACACTAAGTTGATCCATACACAAACAATTGTGAGAAGGAAGCAAAATAAAAGTTATGGTCTCTTTTTATAGGGTGGAGATTGACACACTGATCCCACCCTGCTTAAGGATGAGCAAGATAATACTTCAAGCACTTGTTTTGTCTTAATAACCAAGTTATGATAACTAGTTGCAATGTTAAACCTCTTATGTTATCTAGTGGTGGTGGCTTGGCTTTAACTGCATCGGTTACTATGGGGGATGTTACAAGGGTGGTTATGAATATGATTTCTTTCAAAGCTCTTGGTCCCGAGTGTTCCAATACTATTTCTTTAAGAATTATTGGAATATGGCGAGGGAAGATATTTAGAAACTAGTTCAGCATGCCTTTAGATTAGGTTTCACATATTCTAGCCTTATGGAGACTCTGGTTGTCCTCATTCCAAAAGTTTCCCACCCTACTACTTTGAAGGACTTGAGATCGATGTATATAAGATGATAACTAGGTGTTGGTGAATAGACTACAACCTTATTTGGATGATCTTATTGTAGGTTAATATGCATGTTCATAACATACACTGCGGAAAATTATGGATCTATTTGTGTTAAAAGATGCATACACTATAATAGTTTAGACAAAACGGTTTGTAAAATTACCTCAGGAGACTGCGATGGATTTCAAAAATTATCCTTCAAAAGTATGAAGGTCCTACACGCGTATCCACACTGAGACCAATCTTTGTTGTATCAACACTTGATTCATGAAAAAAAAATCAACTCAAAACTACTATATTTCAAACAACCCAAAAATTAGGATACAAATTTTTTTCTTTGTGTGTATTGAATCAAACGTGAGGTTTGGTTTATATAAAACCAAAATCTCCCTTAAACAATTTATTGTCAATTAATCACACATTAATTTAGCATAAAATCAAAACTTTATGAATCCATTTAATGCAAAATAATCATTCATCAATTCAGCATAATTTTTTGGTTTTTGGTTTTCAAAACTCACTATCAGTTCTAAACATTTGAAATATTATAATTAAGTCACACTTAATTATATTAAAGATGATTGAATAATATTATTTGTATTTTCGGTGCTAGCAAAAAATACAATAATATTCCACTTAAAAGTAAATATATAAAATTAAACTATTTAATTTAATCAATAATATTTTCTTGTCCATCAAAAATCAGAACACTCGTCAGTGTGTGACCCCGTAGGTTCATTACTAAACCAGTAGTAAATTAACTCATTAATTTACTAATCAAGATTGACATCTAGCAACACTCCTTAACGACCGGATAGAAATGGAGTAATATCTTTTACTTTAAAACCATTAGAAGCCTAATATAATATTTCCTTCCATATTTACAACTCTATGTTAACTCTAGAATATGGTATAATTGTCAAATTCTAATAAGTTAACTCGTAGTGAATGACTTAAGAAACTCATTTCTTCATTCATTCAATTTCCCTTGGCCAAAGTCTTTATTTCTATAGAGTTCAAACTCATTACCACGAGTTGATGGATTCTTTCTTGATTAGTCACCAATTCTACAAGGATTTAATTATGCCCAATAATCATTCAACTAATATCATAAAGTATCAGGTGTCCGATATCAAAATATAATAAATAACTTGTTAATTACTATGATAATCTCAAGTCTAAGGAACATGTATATTTCTTCACAAGAATATCTTATTGACAATTCAAAGGTAATATATTAACCATTAGGAACTCTCATTTGAGTCAGTTCAATGGTCATATCTCTATATGCACCATTTATATGTGTTATTTAATAAATGAGATATATTAATCATTATCTAATAAAGACCATTACACATATATTGATCTATCCGGATTAATAGTATCCTAAGCTCAATAATCCTATGATCAAGAACGATTTGGATTAAAATTATAAAAGATTTATTTCTCATTATTATAATCTCTATTATAATAATAAATCTCTAATTTTAATCAAGGATCTTTCATATTAATTATTTTGATAAATAATGAATATGATATTAAGATGATAATACATATAACTTTATTATTATAAACATGACAAATTAGTTCTTGGGGATACATTATATCCCAACACTTATTGGACCCTTGCAAAATAGCTTCATCCTGGGTAGGTGTACTAGTTTTAATGTAACCCTTGCTCAAGAGGTATTACATTACCTACACACACAAAAAAAGGTTAAGAAAAGAGTTATGATCTTTAAGGTGGACCTAGAAAAAGCTTTTAATAAAGTTAATTGGGAGTTCTTGCAATTTACTTCAATTGTGAATCTCATCATGTGGTGTGTAAGGTCGGGAAATATGTCATTGCTTTAGAATAACACACAACTAGAAGGATTTAAGTTGAAGGGCTCTGCCAAGGTGATCCAATGTCTCCTTATATGTTCATCTTATGTATAGAGATGTTGCTAGTTTTAATTCAGAAGAAGGTGGACTTAGTTGAGTGGCTACTTATAAATCTCTCTAAAGGAGGTCCAAGTATTTCTCACTTACTATTTGTTGATGATGCACTCCTGTGTTGTGGAGAAGTCCAAATTCATGTTCTCAAAAGGATGTGACTAGTAGAAGCAGGAACGATTGGAAATATGTATTCTCCATGCATGAGGTAAGTAACCTTGGAAATATGTTGAGCTGTAATTTGATCATTGGTAGTGATAAAATTTGATGTAATGTTTTGAAGGATAAATACATCAGCGGCTACTCCAAGATTTTCACTCATAATAACAAATCTTTTGCCTCCTTTATTTGGAATAGTATTGTGAAAGCTACAAATGAGATCGGCAAAGGATTCAACTTGCAACTAGGATGTAGTGATAAATCCTTCTTGTATGAAAATTGGATTGGGATGGGAAAGGTTTGAATTTTGTGTTGGCTTACTGCTCATGGTTCCCTCCTAACAAACACATTGCAATTCAAAAGGAATATGTCTACATCACTAGCATGTATTAGATGTGGAAGTGCAGTAGAAGACCCGCTTCGTGCTTTCATAGGTTATGTGAATTCAGCTCTTCTCTAGCAACATCAAGGATTTAACCACCCAATTTTTTGGGTTGGTCAATCATTCATCCATTGGTTGGTGGATAATTTAAGACATCTTTTTGGCCGATTATTTATGGATGGAGTCTAGCGGTCATGGATGTGAAGAGGATCTTACTCCTGACCTTGACACGATTTTGATGTAGACGTCAAGATCATCAAAAAGAAGTAAAAGGAAGAATACCTTGATGACATAGAAGATCAAACTTTAAGACGAATTAATTCTTAAGTCTTCAATAGGTAATTTTATCCTTAAAACTCTAGTATATAGTTAGTAGCATTGTTCATTAAGTGGAAAAACAATTTTGAAAATAATTGAAAAACTCTTAGTCAAAACAAATCAATTTACAAAATGCTAAATAATGGGTTACTTGACCTGAGGAACATGTTACTAGACTTGATTAACAAGTTACTGGACCTGAGTAACAAGTTACTTAAACTGCATGATAGTGAATAACATGTCATTGGGACTACATATATGGTTACCTAACTGAGTAATGAGTTACCAAGCAAAATTGACACATATTAACCGATTACTCAAAGGAGTAACTGATTACTCAATTGGGCAGTAAGCTTTGATAATCAGTTACAAGCTTCTGTAACCGGTTACAGAAAGTTGTTACACCAGATTTTCATATCCAATCCCAACATCTTTCATCCAAAATGAATGAGTTTCATTCCAATCGTGCCCTACCTTCTCATATGGGTATATTGGCTAATTGGAAGCCCATTTAAAGGCCTTGAATCACCCATTTTCTTAATCCATTATTTAACACAATTCATACAATTTTTATATACAATTCTTTGCATTTTTTCATGCAACTGTTGTTCTAAAATTTCAGAATTTCCTGAAGTTGCATCAAAGTGCATGGTCTAAAGTTTTCAAAACTTAAACGCTACTTGATCATTGTATACTAAGTTTAGAAGGAGCAATAAGACTGCAAGTTATAGAAATTATTCTTCATTTAATATTGTAAACTTTTCATCACAACGGTGTAATGAGAAGGGGGAAAGTGTACTTGGAAGATATTGTCTTCTATGGTTGTGAGGTATTAGTGAGTGTGTGATGTACAAGGAGTCTCGGAGAGAGAAATTGTAATTGCAACTCATAATATCTGTAAAGAAATCTTTTGTGCTACAAGAGTACAAGATGTAGCATTCAGTAGACAAAAAAGTGAACTAGTATAAAACCTCGATGTACTTATCTCTCTTCTTCTTACTCTCTTTAAATTTATATTGGTTATTTTTCTGTATTATATCCGCTGCAACATACTCTTCTCTTTATAGTAGAAAAATTGTTCATATAAACTAAAAAACTAATTTACACCCTCTTAGTTGTCATCTAATACTTATAATGGAGGTGGAGGAATTCTTCCATTCTTGGGAAACAAAACTGAAATAACAGCTGTGTGAGTCACAACGTCCATCACGACTTCAGACACTGGTATAGTATGGAAAATTATGCTATCAAAGATGACGAGTTGCCCATTTTCATTGGCATAGACCTCAACATGGCAGGGTCAAACTTAATGTCGATGAGAGTTTTTATGTGGGATCTAAGACTATGGGAGGTGATGGTGTTATTTTTAATCATGATCGTCAATGGATTTCAAGGTACTCAACAACTTTTGGGATCTGATCGTCTATCTTAGCGGTGTACATGTCTCTGGAACATGGTTTACATTTGGCATGGAGTATGGTTCTACACAAAGTCGTTATGGAGTTTGATTGTTCAAATTATTTCATGTAGGATACCTATTCTATTGCAACAATTGTCGCAAGTGGTCAACAACGTTGGTTTTTTGTTTGCCCGAGATTGGGAGGTGCATTTCAGTTTGTGCTAAGGGAGGCCAATATATTTTACATACTATATGACCAAATTTGGAATAAGCAGTTCAAAAGACTTCAAGATCTGGGAGACAACATCAATAGATGCGTGATAAGTCCAACAATTAGATATATCCATAAGATTTTAGTGTTTGTTTAGTTGTCCAATGTACCAAAAGAAACTTAGTCATTGTGCTACTAAGGAGCATTTTCCAAAATGACTTATTCTATATCATTGTAAAACTTTCAATTGGCTAATAATCCCTTTTAATCATCATAAACTATTTTGAACAAAATTCATTGCTTTTATGTGATCCATCGAGGATGATTGATTTTACTCGTTAACACTATTCCCAAGATTTGTATTATTATAGTAAGTCTTGACAATGATTAGTCACTCAATTGAGAATCCTTCATATATGTTAGTATATTAATTCCACATTGTCCAATATTAGAATAGAGTAGAGTAACTACTATTATATATTGGACTCAAATCCCTTATTATAATATGCATCACATTAATTAGAAACACTGCACGAACACTTAGGCCCATGAATGTGCTAGAGCTTGTAATCCTTATTCTTTAATAATATTTTGGTTGTAGCTTGGTGCTCCTGGGGACGTAAGCACATATGGTTGAACTCCATTAACATATTCTCTTGTCTTCCACTCTTCTATTTATTCTCATGTCATTTATTTGATTGCTTGTGATCAACGTCATGTAGCGATCGCTTCCGTTGCAAAAATAATTGGTATAAGAGACAACTGATAGATGGCCCTTAACTGACACGTCAGATTATGGCAAAGAAGGGTGAAAGATGTGTTGGTTGGATAAGCTCTATCAAAAGTACTGTATGAGAATCAACCAGATTAGATGAAGGTGATGGACATATGGCAGAACTGTGATATTGTTTTGGATCTAGAACCCAAGAAGACCATGTATGGGATTCAGACAAGGGGAAGATAGGGACCCAAGTGTTGAGTGAGGTTCTGAAATAGGTGTTGTCAATGTATCTAGATGTCAGAAAGGATGATCTCATTTCATATGAGAAGTGAAATATGCTAATGACATGTTTAAGGCATCATAGTGAAGGATGTTAATTGCTAGCAAATTCATAAGAGCACACGGTGTTGACTGCCATTGATGAATGGTCTAATATGAGCATTTTCTTGGATGCAATGTGTAACACGTACATTGGTAGAAATGTCAGGTTGACATGGACGTTGACTTGAATACAAGAGTGTGACACATGCATTGATTGACATTGACACACGATGTGTGTGTTGTGGGTATACTCCATATGATGGAGTATGATAGTTCTTTCGAACTATTATTGTTGGAGTAGACATTGGTAATAGCAATTGAGGCATTCCAAGAGGCTCCAAGGTTCAACTATCTGGGTACTGAAGAGGACAATCGTTGGTGAACTTTGGTTTAGATGTTTCATGCTATCGAAAGGCATCCTAGCAATAGATAGCTATGCAACGTGTTTCATTAGATGGTGGTACAAGAAGTTTCACTAGAAGACTAGAGAGCTAGGCTCTTGGTAACATCATTAAGGATACTCGGAAAAGCTTACGCTGAATGTGATCTTGCTTTCATGTGGAGGAGCTGTTGAAGAGAATTAGGCATTGAGCAACTTGGAGTGGGATATTCACTAAGGTGGAGATTCTTGTGTATATTTCCAAGGAGTGAGATATTCGTCCATTTCAATCAACATGAAGATTGTTGGGGATGCTTCACATTGTCTAATATTGAACTGAAGTAGAGTAATCAATGATATATATTGGACTTAAGTCCCTTGTTATAATATGCACCATACTAATTACAAACACCTCATGTTACTTTGGCCCATGGTGTGCTAAAGCTTGTAATCTTTATTCTCTAATAATATCTTGATAGTCGTTTAGTGTTCTTAAGGATGTAAGTATAATTGGTTTAACATCGTTAACTAACTTTCTTGTCTTCTCCTCTTATATTTATTCTTAAGCCAATTATTTGATTGTTTGTAACTAACACTATACAATGACCACTTCAGTTGCACTAACACTCTTTGGGAACTAGTTATAGCAAACAACTTGTTCATACGGTGATATAATATGAACACAAAAAAGTTGTTCTTATTATTCACATAATATATTGATATTATCAAGGTGATAATTGTTGGAACCATAATGGTTTGTTTTTACGTGAAAGAATATTAATGTGAAACCAACTAACTAATGTGTTGCCCTTTCATGATGTTTTGAAGGATAAAAAATAATTAAATTTGGGAAGCAAAATGTGTTAATCTTTAGCGATGCTTAAACATTTTATATCAAAATGAAATTATCAAATAAAACGTTTTCAATGGATTAAATACTTCATATAAATAAAATCATGTTTATGAATGTTATGTCAAATGAACCTAGTGTCTAAAATCCTCAATTGTCACATCAAGTGACATATGTGTATAAAATCAAGTGATATATGTCTAAAATAAAATGTGTTCAAGTGATAATTATGCCAAATAATAGAATAAAGATTCAATTTGATCATTGAAAATTGGAAATCTAATATTATTTATAAATATATCAAATATGGGTCAAAACTGAACTTTCATTCTAAGTAATATTTTGGATTTTTTTAATCTTTTATGGGATCAATTAGAATACACATAAATTTATGAGACCAAAAGTGGACTTTCATTCTACTATTAAATGTATTGTTTTCAATCTTTTATACAAAACTTTTCTTGTCCAATCACTTAATTCAAATAATTGTTTTTCACATTTGTTTTGAAACATTAATATTTTAAATATGAGAAACTTAGTATTTTTGGAAAAGAACTTGTTTTATTCTTTAATCGATTTATAGAGGAAGAAGGTGAATTTTCCCATGCAAAAGAATAATTAGAAATGATTTAATATGTACTTACAATGTAAGTGTATTTTACACTATCGGTAAATTATTCATCATTGATTTATTAACTATTATTGACTCTTAAACAAAAGTAATACAAATCAACGGTGTATGATATACTAACAGTGTAAAAAATTTACACTATCAGTGCAGAGATTTTAATCTTAATTAAAAACTTATCTCAATAGTGCATGAAGTAATTACTTAAAGTTTGAAGTTGTAATCATTGAGAAAGACTTAAATAGATAAAGAAGAATAATTTGTATATAAAGGATCCAACACTTTTAATACAAAATTGAACATGGTTCAACACACAATGAATTCCAACTATATATCCTTCTCCCTGTCAAGACTCAATGAAATTTATTACATTGAATGCTAACTCTACACATATGTTGTTTTAAGATTGTTGGAACATCCTTGAGGACGTTGACGTTTATCTATAGAAGGAATATGAATAAGAACAAGAATAAATATATAAGAGATACACAACACTATTTGAAAATAAATCTTGAAAGAATTATTATTGTATAGAAATTTTGTTAGTATAGAATTAAAGCTTAACTTTATTTTGTAATATATCTTGAAAAAGGTAAGTTAAGCTGAAAGAGAAAAAATACTGAGATTTTAATTTATAAATCCTAAATATATTTTTTAGTGAGTCTTAGACTTCATTGATCTTATATATTCATACTCTCACCCATTGAGGTCTAAAAGATCTCACACATATATATATATATATATATATATATATATATATGAAGCACAGATACGGATACGATCCGTATCCGATATGTCGACACACATTTTTTCTAAAATGTAGGATACGATACGTTCAGGGATACGCATATAAATTAATAAAAAATACATAAAATATGATAAAATTATAAGTGTAAATCCTCTTCTTCTCTCCTACCCTCTTTCTTCTCTTCTCTGTTAAGAAATAAAGGTAAGCCTTTATTTATCTTCTCTATTAATACCCACACATCCTCTTCTCTTTATAAACATACTAAGCGAAAAGAAACTAAGAAATAAGAAAGGTAAGCCTTTTTCTGTTTGCTCTTCACAACATACCTATGGCGGTAGAGGCAGTAACACTAAGCACCGGCGGGGGACGTTATGGATCAGAAAGTACTAGCTATTCAAGGGTCAATGTGGTGTGATGGTAAGTTAGTATGATGTGACCTTTAAATAAGTGAGTATTTATTGAAAACAAATCTATCTTATCATAAAAACGAATCTATATATCCTATATTTTATTGAAAACGAATCTACATATCCTATATTTTATTGAAAACGAATCCGATACGTGTCTTGATATATTTTATTTTTATTTTTTTTATTTTTGGATACTCTATGGACACGTATCTTTCGCGAATCTGAGCGTATCCGTATCGGATACGTGTCGGACACCGACACGCGAGGGTATTTGGCGAATCCATGCTTCATAATTTATATATATTTGAGAGTTTAGAGATCGGAGAGGCTTGATAGATATTGGAAAATTTTAGAACTTGGAGAGGTTTAGTAAATGAAAGAATAATTGGTTGTTTAGAACCTAAAGAGGGTTGGAATAAAACGAATACTTGAGTTAAGAGGTATTCAATGCATGTACTATGTGAGAATTAGTGGACTATCCTTATGGGAGAATGGATTTGATGAAATTACTAGGATTGAACGAGGATAAAATACTTGTGTTATTTTTTATATCCATTCTCACTTTACTACTTTCATATACTAACTACGAGGACTTGAAGTTGTTGTAAGTTAATATTTTGAAATCAGTTAATTTGTGCTCACACCATGTAATTCGTTGTGAAAAGTTTTTAATATCAAATTATTTTATAGAAACTCAATAAACACAATTCAACTCCTTTCTTATATCTGGTCGTGCCAACTTTAGTTAGTATTAGAGTTCATCTTCTTTAGGACAGACTTATCATGATTGTGGAGGAAACGCACTAAACAAATTTTCACTATTTGATTATCCTAATTCTGATTATTGGAAGAGAGTGACGATCGCTTTTCTTTATGCTCAAAATGATAATATATTGGAGATGATAGCAACATGATATTTTGAGCCAAGAAGTGCTGATGGAAAAGATGTTCCCATGACTTCATAGTCAACAAAATAGAAGATTCAACACCAACTGAATCTGAAAGCGAAGCTCTAAATGATGTGTGCAATATCAAGGTCAGCAAGATATGTTAATACCTATGATGTCTAGAACACATTCTAAGAGTTAGTCCTTTAGGTTTTGATAATCCTAAATAAATTAAGTAAGATTTTATTCAATTTTTTGAAAGCTCTAGTATGTTTATATTAAGCATGCAACAACTCACGCAAGTACAAATAAATGTTGAAACTAATGAAACATCGCCCCACAATCATTTATATCCTTAAGACAATGATAGAAGTTTATTTTTAGAAGTGCCTAGAAGATAGTTTGTTTGTGTTCCAGACTTGTATGTGTTTAAGATTTGTTTGTGTTCATAAATTGTATGTGTTTAATATTGATTAGATCACTGAATTAGAATACATAGGTATAACAAATCGTCAATGTTCATAATGAAGAATTCAAGATGTTAATCATATAAAAATGAAGAGTCAACCTAGTTGAATAAAGATGGTGTAAAAGTCTCACTAACATCTCTGAAGACTTGTTTGAATAAAAAAACAAAAATGAATTATCCAATTAACAAAACTTATTTGGTCCATCCGATTTTGAATAAATCAAAAATCACTTTGTTGCTACAAAAGTAAAGTTCCTACTACAAATACAAAAAAAATCCGACTTTATGACACTACTACACAAAATAAACATTCTCTATCTTCCAGCAAAACTATTTAGCAATCATGAAACATTAAATCCTTAACACAGAACAACTATGAAACATTAATAGTGTTGCATAAGTATAAGAGAAAGTCAAGTTGAAAATAAGATAAGTCTCAACGAATAATGATTTCAAGAAATATTTCTAGCAAAATTGCATGATATATAAATAGCTTCAAAATTAAAAAACATAATATAATATAATATAATATATATATATATTTTGAAATGCATTCAAAGTTCTCATTTACTTTAATGTTTAACTCATTCATTTTCTTAAATAGCACTAAGCTAAATTGAATATTTTTGTTTGATCATTTTCTATTAAATTTGCATTTGATCTCTTACGTATTTATTCTACTTTGTCAGTGTAATTTAAAGACTTGTATGTTGTAAACTATTTTTAGCACAAACTATTGTTTAGTGTTGAGCTTAAAGATGTTAGGTGTGTGAACAATACTAGAGTTTTCAGCCTAGAGAGGCTAGGGGTGAAAATAACACTTGTTGTACTCAATGTTAGATTATAGTGGATTATTGGTGGTTCCAAGAAACTGGACATAACATACAATATTTGATAGACCAGTACAAAGTTTGTGTGAAATCTTTTATCTCTTAACTTCATTTATTTAATTTTTTTACTTGCTTTCTAACCTGGAATTTCTACATTCTGACCCCAAATATTTTTATGAAATATCATTTCATTCAAGTTTTCATTAAGACAAGTTAATCATCTGAAAATAATTTCAACTGAAAAATAGACGAGTTTATCGTCTAAATTTTTAACCTCGTTACAATCATTTTTAATTAGTCTAAAGTTAGTCAATGGACATGGCAGAAGTAACTAGTACTAACATAGGTCACAATGAGGAAGTATCCTCGATGACAAGAGCTCGATACTTTAATGGAGAAAATGAAAGGTTCTTGATATAAAATATGAAGTGGATCTTATAATCCATAAACTCTAGTATGTGGGATATCATAGAAAGTATAAAATGGTTCTTACTTTAATGACAACTCAATGCTAAAGCAAGATACACTATCATGTGTGCATTGAGCATATAAGAGTTTGAAAAATTCTGTCCTTGCGAGACAACAAAATGGATGTGGGATATACTTGTTGTTTCCCATGAAGGAACATGCAAGGTAAAGGAATATGAGGTCAACATGCTCGTCTGAAAGTACAAGCTTTATAAAATATAAGATGAAGAAAGCACCAGACAAATTTACAGAAGATATCAAGCCATAACCAATAAAATCCTTGGGAAAAGTATACAAAAAAGAGGATCACATATAAAAGATCCTCAAAAGACTTCAAAAGTAATGTATACCTCTAGTGAGTGCAATGTATTAAGTTAAAGACTTTTCCACACTATGTTGGATGAGCTTCTGGGAACCATCCAAATCCATGAACAATATTTGATGGAGGAGAATAATGGAAAGTAGTCAAAATCCATTTCTATCAAGGTGGGAAAGAATGCTACAAGTAGAGTAACTCCAAAATATCTTATGTAAGTATAAGATGACAACTAAGAGGGGAGGGGGTAAATTAGTTATGTGGTCAAGGTTAAACTTTCCTGCTATAGAATGTTGGAGTATGTTGCAGAAAAATAACTTTCCTGCTATAGAATGTTGGAGTATGTTGCAGAAAAATAACCAAGTATAAAATTTAAAAATAAAGAGAGTAGGGAGAAGAGAAGAGATACACCAGCATTTTTATATTGGTTCACTTTCTTGTCCACTGAAGGCTACGTCTAGTACTGTTGCAACACCATAGATTTTGCTACTGATATTTTTGAAAGTGTGCATGTCAAGAGGAACACTTTGGAAGGCTCTCCTTGAACGTCATGGTTTTGATGAGGACAACGTGTGCCTAAATGTGCTTGAAGATAACCAACAATCCAACGTGCTTGAGTCTTTTATTTGGTACTAGGCTTAGACTAGTTTCTAGTTTAAGTTGAGTCGAAGGCTTAGGGCACCTAAAACATGTCTCATATGCATTTATCTTTAAATCATTTCATCCATGAGATATGTTCATTTGATAATATGTTCATGCATTACATAAATACATGTATATATGCATTCTAGGCATAAAACTAAGTGTCAAACATGTATTATCTAAGTGCATAACATATTCGATGTTTTCTATTTGAAAATACACATTTTATTTAGTGTTAATCGATTAACCATACCTTTAATCGATTAACCCAACTGCTGTGAAAAGTGGTTGCTACTGGAACACGTTTTTGTAATGCAGTTAATCGATTAAAGGTTCCCGTTAATCGATTAACCTAACTGATTTTAAAGTGTTAAATCTGAAAAACTGAAAAACAGAATCAGTTATGATTTTTAGTCCCGTTAATCGATTAAGAAGGTATTTAATCGATTATCTGGGGTTCTGGACTGATTCTTTATAAACTGCGTTTTCAGAATTAATCTCATAAGTTGCATGTTGCATTTATTAGAGAGTTAGAGCATTCTACGTGTTAATTGCTGCATCTATTTGTTAATTGCATTAGTGAGTTTAGAAATGAGAGATTCCTTGCTTTAGGATTGAGTGCATTTCATGTTATAATCTCTCATGTTTTCCCTCACATGTTCATGCATATTTTTGATGCGTTTTTCATGAATTTTATAATTCTGTAACTTCTGTTTTCATAACTAATACTTGTCATTTCACATGTGTTTGTGTTAAATGTGCATTAGAGTAAAGCCTTCATGTTGTATTTGAGCTTAGGTATAGCTTAATATTACTCTTGTAATTCTTGTGTAATTGTTGTGAAAGGGAATCTCTTGGTGTCGTATCACCAGTAGAGATTGTGTGTTTCTTCATAGCTTAGAGTGTAAGAAAAGGAAAGAACGAGAGATTCTTTGGCTGGGGCTACGCCGAAAGAAACGTTTTCTTTATCGGTAGGAAGGGAGTCAAACCATTGGATAGTTTCTTTGATTTCTTGTCATTTGCTAAGTGTTGTAATTGGATAATGTGTTTGTAAATTACATTGATTCGATTATAGTGAAGGAAATCTCCCAAGTCAGCCGGGAGGCCTGGATGTAGTTTGCAGTGGACAGCAAACGAACCAGGATAAAAATTCGATTTGCAGGATTTGTTTCTCTCTCTCTCTTTACTGTTTTTCAATCGATTTAATTTGTATATTTGATTCAACTAATACATTCTGTTCTTTTGTTGTATTGCAAGCTATTCTGATATACAAATTTGTAAGCTCTGTATTCGTTCTGTTATCGGTTATTTGTTTCGCATTTAATCGTTTCTGTAATTGCTTACTGGTTCTGTTTAATCGATTAATATTCCTGTGTTAATCGATTATACTGTTTCTATTAATCGATTAAAATAGTTTCTGTTTAAAACTGTTTTTTGTGTTAATCGATTAAGACTGTGCTTATAATCGATTATCCTTTTCTCCTTAATCGATTAAATAGGGTTGATTCAGCATTAAGTGTTGATTTGCGAAAAGCGGTAATTCTAACCGCGACACCTATTCAACCCCCCCCTTCTAGGTGTATTGTAACCACTGATACCTAACAAGTGGTATCAGAGCTAGTACGAAGTGCTAGCTCAACCGCGTATTCGTGATCCTAAAGGGAAAAGGAATGGGTTCTTCAAATCCATTTGGTGGTGATGGGTCATCCATTAATCGACCACCAATATTCAGTGGTGAAGGGTATGCCTACTGGAAAGTGCGCATGCAAATTTTTATTGAGGCCATAGACTCGGATATTTGGGAATCCGTAGTCAACGGCCCTTACGTTCCACAACATCTTGTGGACGATCAACCTAAAGATAAACCGAAAAGTTTATGGACCGATGATGAGCGCAAAAAGGTCCAGCATAACCTGCGCGCCAAAAACATCATCACATCGGCCCTATCATATGATGAATTCTTTAGGGTCTCGCAGTGCCATAATGCGAAAGAAATGTGGGACACTTTACAAGTGACTCACGAAGGCACTAGCGAAGTCAAGCGCGCAAGACTGAACGCGCTGACCCACGAATATGAGTTGTTTCGCATGTTACCAAGCGAATCAATATGTGATATGCAAAAGCGATTCACTCATATTGTCAACCATTTAGTTGCTCTCGATAAATCATTTGCTAGAGGTGAACTAACTAATAAAGTTTTGCGTTGTCTTGACAGGAGATGGCAACCAAAGGTGACTGCAATTGTTGAGTCTAAAGATTTAGATTCTATGCCTTTAGCTACTTTATTTGGAAAACTTCAAGAGCATGAAATGGAGTTGGGTCGCTTGACCATGAATGAAGAATCAGACCGGAAGAAGAAGAGCATCACTTTGAAGGCCACGACCTCCAAAGACAAAGAAGAGAAAATTGATGATGAATCTGATTCCGATCTAGATGATGAAACTATGGGTCTCCTAGTCCGAAAATTTAGCAAATTCATTAAAAGAAAAGGAGGACTCAAAAAGTTTCAAAAGAAGGAAGCGAAAGAGTCAACCAGTAAAGGCAAGAATAACAAGGATCGCTTCACTTGCCATGAGTGTGGAAAGGTAGGGCACATGAGGTTTCAGTGTCCAACCTACCTAAAGAAGGTTGATTCAGAGAAGAGCACTCCCAGGGACTTCAAATCCAAGAAAGCTTACATCGTTTGGGATGTACCTGAGGAGGAATCGACATCGAGCACCTATAGTGAGGAGGAGTCAGCAAAGCTGTGTCTGATGGCCAGATCTGACATCAATACAAATTCAGACTCATGCAAGGGCAATGATGAGGTATATTCTGACACCTCATCCACTTCGAATGATTCACCTCCTTATGATGTATTGTATGATGCTTATGTCGAGTTGCATGATGAATTAAAGAAATTGGCTAGAATTAACATTGATAGGAAAAGAATAATCCTGATAAACGAACAAAAAATAAGCCAATTACAAAAAGAATTAGATGAATTAAAACTGGAAAATGAAACTTTAGATCTCATCTATTCTTGTAGTTCATGTAACTGCTCTGCTAGTAACTTATGTCAAAAACCTGTCTGTGAGACTTGCGAGACTTTGCAAGAGGACAATTTTAAACTAAATGAAAAACTCACACGTCTCACAAACAGTAAACTGCAATTAGATAACCTGCTTAATCAAACTAGAAATGTTGGTGATCGAACTGGTCTAGGTTATACTCGCACTGCTAAAAAGAAGCGACCATATAGAAAACCGGTAGCTCAAGCTAAAAACAAATATCATAAGCATTCTCCTACTTGTTTTTATTGTAACACATATGGTCATACTTATCATTCATGCTATATCAAAAAGTATGGTATACCTAGCGGAGTTTATGTATGGAAAAAGAAGGGAGATAATTCCCTAATCACTAACAGAAAAGGACCCAACACCAATTGGGTACCTGAGAAAAGTAAGTAATCTATTTTGCAGGTATGTCTCCGAACACATGGACAAAAATGGTACTTAGATAGTGGGTGTTCGAGGCATATGACAGGTGATAGATCAAATTTCCTGGATCTCTCACTTAAAGGAAAAGGATACGTCACTTATGGAGACAACAACAAGGGAAAGATACTCGGCACAGGAACAGTTGGTAACTCATCCCAAACTCTGATTGATAATGTCCTTTATGTTGAAGGACTAGAACATAACTTGTTGAGTATAAGCCAACTCTGCGATAAAGGTAATCGTGTATCCTTCGATTCTGATTGTTGTGTCATTCGTGATATTTTATCTAATAACGTTAAATTTGTTGGTCACCGTATAAATAATATTTACATGGTTAATTTGGACGATGTCACTACATTATTTTCAAAATGCCTTATTTCTAAAGAAGATGACATCTGGCTATGGCATAGACGTGTTGCACATATCCATATAAAGCATCTAGATAAATTATCATCAAACGAACTAGTTGAGGGGCTACCAAAATTGAATTTTAAAACTAAAGAAATTTGTGACACTTGTCAAAAGTGTAAACAAACCAAAAACTCTTTTAAAAATAAAAATGTGATATCCACCTCAAGACCTTTGGAGCTACTCCATATGGACTTGTTTGGACCATCACAAATCATGAGTTTTGGTGGTAGTTACTACGCTCTAGTTATTGTTGATGATTTCTCTAGATTTACATGGACATTGTTTTTATCATCAAAAAGCGACGCGTTCAAAAATTTTAAAAATCTTGCCAAGCAAATCCAAAACCAACTTAACCTAAAAATAATATATATACGAAGTGATCACGGGGGAGAATTTGAGAACTTTCAGTTCGACAAATTCTGTGATAAGCATGGCATTTTGCATCAGTTCTCTGCTCCTCGCACTCCACAACAAAATGGAGTTGTAGAGAGGAAAAATCGTGTTTTAGAAGAATTAGCGAGAACCATGCTTAACGAAAGTAATACCCCCAAGTACTTCTGGGCTGATGCAGTTCATACTGCATGCTATGTTATAAATCGAGTACTCTTAAGGCCAAACTTGAACAAAACTCCTTATGAACTTTTAAAAGGCCGCAAACCAAATATATCCCATCTTCACGCTTTCGGTTGCAAATGTTTTATATTAAATAATGGAAAGCGGGCCTTAGGGAAATTCGACTCTAAAGCCGATGAGGGAATATTTTTGGGATACTCGATTCATAGCAAAGCGTTCAGAGTCTTTAACAAATATTTAATGCAAGTTGAAGAGTCTATCCATGTACAGTTTGACGAATCTTCTCCAAAAGAGAAGAGAAAGGTCGTTTCTGATGATGTTGCAGGTGCTTTGGAAGAAGCATACTCCAAGGACATGGATAATGAAAAAGGAGCCAATGATGAAGGTCAAATCGAACCTCAAGAGCACTCAGACATGCCTACCGTGTGGAAAACAAAGAAAGCTCACCCAATTGATAAAGTTATAGGTGACATATCTACGGGAGTGGTAACCCGTAGTTCCTTACGAAATTTCTGTAATTTTGTAGCTTTTGTATCGCAAATTGAGCCTAAGACCGTTGATGAGGCCATTGAGGATGTACACTGGGGTATAGCTATGCAAGAAGAGCTAAACCAGTTTGAGCGCAATCATGTGTGGGACTTGGTCCCCAAACCTAATGATCATCCCGTAATTGGTACTCGATGGGTCTTCAGAAATAAACTTGATGAATCTGGCTTAATAATTCGAAATAAAGCACGTTTGGTGGCCAAAGGCTACAACCAGGAGGAGGGTATCGATTATGACGAAACCTACGCTCCTGTAGCCAGACTAGAGGCCATCAGAATGCTTCTTTCCTTTGCATCTTTAATGAACTTCAAACTCTTTCAAATGGATGTAAAAAGCGCCTTCCTGAATGGATACATTCAAGAAGAAGTTTATGTTGACCAACCGCCTGGTTTTGAAAATTTTAAATATCCGAACCATGTTTACAAACTTAAAAAGGCACTATATGGTCTCAAACAAGCTCCTAGAGCTTGGTATGACAGACTTAGTACCTTTCTTTTAGAAAAAGGGTTCGAGAGAGGCTTGGTTGACACAACGCTTTTTATTAGAAAATCAGAAAATCATGTTCTGCTTGTACAAATCTATGTAGATGACATAATATTTGGATCTACTAATGATATCTTGTGTAGAGAATTTTCTGAGATGATGCAGGGGGAGTTCGAAATGTCTATGATGGGAGAACTCACATTCTTTCTAGGATTGCAGATAAAGCAGCTAGAAAGTGGGATATTCATCCATCAGGCGAAATACTGCAAAGAGCTACTCAAGAAATTTGAAATGGACAAATGTAAGGAAGCTTCCACACCTATGGCATCTGCTTGCTACTTAGACAAAGATGAGAAAGGAAAAGCAATCGAGGTAACGAAGTATCGTGGTATGATTGGGTCTTTACTTTACTTAACTGCAAGTAGACCTGATATCATGTTCAGTGTATGCATGTGTGCGAGATATCAATCATCACCTAGAGAATCACACTATATAACTGTTAAAAGAATCATGAGATATCTAAAAGGAACTATTAACATGGGATTATGGTATCCTCGGGATGCCTCACTATCCTTGGTGGGTTATTCCGATTCCGATTTCGCCGGATGTAAGTTGGATCGGAAAAGCACTAGTGGTACTTGCCACCTATTGGGCAGTTCATTAGTAGCATGGCACAGCAAGAAGCAAGCCTGTGTTGCTTTGTCCACCGCTGAAGCGGAATACATTGCCGCTGGTGTGTGTTGCGCTCAAATCCTTTGGATGAAGCAGCAACTTAAGGACTTTGGTCTTAAACTTGAAAAGATCCCAATAAAATGCGATAATACAAGTGCCATTAACCTATCCAAGAATCCCGTTTTGCATTCTAGAACAAAGCATATAGAAATTAGACATCATTTTTTGCGTGACCATGTACAAAAAGGTGACTGTGTTCTTGAATTTGTGGAAACATCTAAACAGTTAGCAGATATTTTCACCAAGCCCCTTCCCAGGGATACCTTCTATGTTCTAAGGAGAGAACTAGGAATTCTTGATGAACAATATCTTGTTTAAAAATTGTTTAGCTGTTTGCATAAATTGTCTTGCTTCTCTATGCCTATGTGTTTCATGTTTGAATGATATATGTTAAAAATGCAAAAATATATCTCTTGATTAACTTCTTAATGTGATTATATATGTCTCGATAAATCTGTAATAATGCATACGTGTGTCCTAAAAAGTCGAAACCACTCTGCTGCCTAAAAACGAAATTTTCTCTGATTTAATCGATTATGCCAATAGTTAATCGATTACCTGGGCTTCATTTCTGGAAAATTCAAATTTTCTAAAACTTAATCGATTAAACAGCCCGTTAATCGATTACCTGGGCAATTTTTTTTGAAAATTCAAATTTTACACTGTTTTAATCGATTAAACCATCCCGTTAATCGATTAAAACCAGTACGTTAAAGGCAAACAGTGTCTCGGTCTTGCACTTTTTCTGACCTTTTCGCAACCTCTTTGCGCCTTGATTTTCTGAAACAGCAACAATACTAATCCAGGTGCAATAGGATTAAGTAAACCTCATCCTAAACCTCTCAAACCTTCCGAAATCATTCTATTTCATCCAAAAATCCACTCAATTCCGAATCATCCAATCCAAACCCTAGGTTAGGCTTTGCCCCTCTGTTCATCAATCTCAGTTTCGAGTTCATCATCTTCAATGGAGCAGAGTCGTCCAAAGCGGGTCAAGACTACAGCAACGCGCATTCGAAGAAGGGAAACCGGCTCACCCTCCACTCGGGACCGCGGTGACCCCTATTATTCCCTCATTTTGCAAGAGACCCGGTTGGCAAAATTTCAAGGCCGCAAGCCTACATACATCAGGTATGCCGACTTAACCTGGTTAGCGGAACAAAACTTTAGTTTTCCGCATGACATGGAGGCTCAAGGAGCCGTTCAGTTTTTGGAATTGAAGGGACGCGTATACCCTGCTCTAGTTAGGGAATTTTACGCTAATTTTAGATACAAGGATGGCAAATATTGGTCCATGATTTCCGGTAATCTGTTTGAGATGAGTGAGGATTTATTTCTGAATGTTGGAGGTTTATCGTCGTCTGGTTTTGGAATAGGGGACTGTTCTTGGGTCAAGGACAATTTTGGTTGTAATTACAAATCTCTTCCCGAGACTATCAGTTCATTACATGCTCACAAATATCTAACACACTTAGGAGACAGCCACTTCTAAGCACACCCTTCCTCTTTTCACCACACCTGAAAATTAAATACAAGATGAAGAATATGACTAGGGCAAATATTACTTTTACAAGATAGGACAATGATATTACTTGCAATCCTTAATATCTTTCTACATAGATAATACACAATGCTCTATTTTTATGTATGAAAACTCAGAAAACCACTTGGTTGCAACTTCAGAACAATCTGAAACTTAAAAACACAAGTTGCAGGAACAAAGTGGAGAGAATTTGTTTAGAAAGATAGTATGAAAATTATGTTCAAGTATTGTACGAATTTGGGTGTTCCAAGGCATTTAAATAGGATCCCAACCAGCCATTATAACCCATTTCAAAGGTACAAGACATTTGGAATAAAATCCATTCATTTTAGATGAAAGCTATTCAGTTTGGATTTGATAGAAGGATTAAGAATAAAAGTACCTAACTGGAAGACTTATAAATCTTGATTCTTTGTTGTTTTCTCTTGTATGTCTTCAAGGTCTTCTTCCATTCTTCTTTTTTGTGATATTGGTGTCTTCTTCAAACCATGTCAAGGTCAGGAGCAAGATCTTCTTCAAACCATGTCAAGGTCAGGAGCAAGATCTTCTTCATAATCTCCCCTTTTTTGATGATGATAAACCAACATCGTCTTGAAAGATTGAGTTTTCTGATTTCTGCATACTTGATATGATTTGACAAATTTGACTTGAGTATATTCCCCCTATCTTGTATGTTCCCCCTTTGTTTTTAAATATGTGCCCTGAAATATTTAAATAGAAAATGTAACTCCGACTTTTCTCTCTCTTTTAACTTCATCTAAAAGAAGGAGAAGCAAGTTTCTAGAACAATATATACATATATATAGAGCGAAAAAAGGATACAAAATAAGATTATGACTTATGTCTAGGCTAAGGTCAGAATAATTTTTATGAACCATATCATGTAAATGCTATAATATGATAAAATCAAGTTAAGCAACATAACATCATAATCATTGAAGCAAAATAGGTTCATACAAGCATAATATAAACAAAAATGTTAAAATATTACAAAGCGAACAAAAAATCAACAAGTTCATTGGCTAAACAACATCAAATAACAACTAGAAATGAGTCCTAAACAACAACCGTATGACTCTGACTCGTCACTATCATCCTCAAGATCCATGCAATCCAATTGCTTAGATAATCTTCTAAGTTCAACTTAGACTTGTTGATTCTTAGCATCAAGCGCATCCATCCTTGTAGTGATGTAGTCTCGAAGCAAGAACAATTTATCCATAATCATCTGATCAGTATGCATGGTAGAAAATAAAGATGACTCGACATGGCATATAGAGCGCTGACGTGCACGAGGGTCAGCAGAGGGATTTTGCGTAGGAGCAGTTGGTTGATCACTTTGATGCTTATAATGCATATCAATAGAGTCTCTAAAAAATCCTATTTTGTAGATCACATCCACATCGATCTTACTATCCCTAGCATCCAGCTCGATCTTAGACTCCCCAATAATGGAAATACCAAAATACTCAAGTATGGTAGTGATTATTATAGCTTAAGGTAAGGGGATATGCGTATCTCTAAAAGATCATATTTGTCGCCTTACCATCAAAGACAAGTTTATTGAAATTTTATGCTTAATAATATACATCAGTTGTAGTTCTGTATCGCTAACTTGCGAATGATTTGAATATTTTGGAATTATAATATATATTAGAAAGCAATGTAGCAAACAATCTTCTAGATTGAGATTCTGAACAGAAATGATATCTTTACTCTTAACAGTTTCACCTAAAGCTATTTGCTTATGCGCTTCTATTTTAGAAAATCTATACATAGAGTAGTAGAATTATTTTCTATCATACTCCTCCCAAGATCATTGAACACCAAAACTAACTTTAACACCTATAAATGGTATATTATGGCACACTAAACTGAAAATATTTAAGTCTAATACTATGTCTTTCCCTTGACCGAGGAAGTCATTTATTCTTCCTTTAAGTCCAGGTTACAATAGAATACCCGCATAAGTTCAGGGTAGTAAGGAGGGTGGGGAAATGAAAATCATCAGACTCGAAAGAACGAAACTTACCATACTTAGGAGCAAAGATTGGTCTCTGTAGAGAATGTCCAGTGAAAATAGAGTCATTCCTCATCAGTTGCAATAAGTCATGCCAAAATGTTATATGAAAACATGTTATGTAGAAAATGTTTGTTGTTTCATCCGAGAAGAATTAGTACGTTTCTTCTTGGTTCTTGATGAAGAAGCCATGGAAATGAGGTTTTGAAACTTTAGGTTTTTGAGATTTTTAGAAATTATGGGTTTTTGATTGAGGACTCTAACTCGAAAGTGAAGATTGCGATTAGTTTAGAACTGAAAATGTCATAAGAATCAATACAAAAATTAATCAAAACGAGTAAGAAAAGAAGTTTTTGGAAATAGAGGGTATGAACACAGTTTAGAGGATTGGAGGAAGAAGAAGAAGTTTCTAAAAATGGAGGAACCACTGTAAATACATGTTCAGAATAATCAGTTACTCGCCACAGAGTAATTAGTTTCTTACGATATAAATGCTCAGTTTTCAAAAATTCTCCTTGAGTAATTGGTTACTCTCTAGAGTAATATAGCTTAGTGCCACATCTAGTAACAGGTTACTAGTTAGAGTAAGCGATTATTGTCCTCCATTCTTGAATCCCTAAGGAAGTCGATACCTGGTAATCAGTTATTCACTTATAGTATTCGATTACATACCACTAAATATAAAAATTTAAGAAAAATTATGCATGTTGAAGCACAAGTAGGCATGCAATATACATAATGAAGCAAACATATAAGCATATGAACACATTTAGGATAAGTTAGCTTAATCAAGAATGTCTAATTCTCATCAAATTTTATAGAAAGATTCTTTAGCCATAGGTTTTGTAAAGACATCTACTAATTAGTCATGTGTATCCATAAATTCTAAGAGTATATCTTTCTTTTGGACATGGTCCCTAAGGAAGTGATGTCTTATATCAATGAGCTTGATTCGAGAATGTATTACTAGATTCTTAGTAAGGTTCATAGAACTAGTATTATCACATTTTATGGGAATACTTCCTAAGTCCAAACCATAATCTTGTAATCATTTCTTAAGCCACAACATTTGGGCACAACAACTACATGATTCAATGTATTCTGCCTTATACTACTTAGAGCAACACATACTTACTTTTTACAAGACCAAGAGACAAGTGCATTTCCTAAAATATGAGGTGTGCCTTTCAAATATTTCATTATTCTTTTGGATACCACAATCCAATATCAGGTGTGCCTTTCAAATATTTCATTATTCTTCTGATGGCAACAAGATGTAACTGTTTGGGTTTTTACTGATAACATGCACAAAGACATACACTAATCATAATATCGGGTCTACTTACAATAAGATAAAGAAGGGAGTTGATCATACCTCGATACTTTGAAATATCTAGGCACTTTCCTGTTTCATCAGTAACGATGAATATTCTAGAGCCCATTGGAGTGGCAATTGTTTTGCATTCATCCATCTAAAATCTTTTCAGCGGATCCCTGCAATATTTGGATTGACTAAAAAGTGCAACCAATGACATTTTTTATAGGCTTTTCTTTTCGGATATGGTTGACACCTTGATTGCTAAGTTCTTGTGAGATACCTCAGAACTTTTAGATTTAGGTCACTGTTTGACAACACATTGCCAAGTGCAATCAAGTGGTTTCTAAGGTGAATAAACCGCTTTTTGAGATCACGTATCTTTTCTCTCGATTTCATGCAGAACATCTCATACTACTGGGAAAGAGTATTGAGTCTGAAACGTTTGACTTCCTCAGTCTCCTCATTAGTAGTCTATAAGGTGTCTCATATCTCTTTTGCAGACTTATAATTAGACACCCTAAAGAACTCATCAATTCCTAGGGATGAAATGAGGATATTTTTGGCTTTAAGGTCATACTGCACATTTTTATTATCCTCATCATTCCATGTAGATTACGGTTTGGTTTCCCTTACACCATTGATTACAACGAAGGGTTCATAAGGCTATTCTTCAATCACATTGTAGATATCGAGGTCTTGAAACTCTATGAAGATTCTCATCCTGATTTTCCAAAAATCATAGCATTATGTAATGAAATTTGGAGGGCAATTGATGTTAGAACCTTCTCCCAAAAAGAATTTTGAGGTCATCTTTAAGTTAAGGATCTTGGGAGTATCTTACACAAACTAAGCTCCAACGCTAATTGTAAGTATAAGATGAAAACTAGGGGAATGAATTAGTTTTCTGGTCAAGGTTAAGCTTTTCTGCTATAAAATGTTAGAGTAGGTTGCTATGGAAATGTTGCAGAAAAATAACCAAGTATTGAATGTAAAAGTAAAGTGAGTAGGGAGAAGAGAAGTGATACACCAACATTTTTATACTGGTTCACCTTGTTGTCCACCGAAGGCTACGACTAGTACTCTTACAGCACGACAGATTTATCCACTGATATTTTGAGTTGTAATTACAAATCTATTCCACTTTTCACCACACTCTATGATGAAAAGTAAATACAAGATGAATGAAGAATTTGACTAGGGTAATGATTGCCTTTACAATATATGACAATGATATTACTTGCAATCCTTAGTATATTTCTGTATAGATAGTAGACAATGTTCTTAGTGCTTTTATATATGAAAACTCTGGAAAATACTTGGTTGCAACTTCAGAAAAATCTGAAAGTTTAAAACCCAAGTTGGAAGAACAAAGTGCAAAGAATTTGTTTATAAAGAAAGTATGAAAGTTATGTTCCATTTTTGCACGAATTTCGATGTTCCAAGGCCTTTAAATAGGCTTCCAACCAACCATTATGCCCCATTTTAAAGGTACAAGATGTTTGGAATTAAACTCATTCGTTTTAGATGAAATTTGTTCAACTTGGATTTGAAAATCTTGTGTAACAGCTCTATATAACTGATTATATTAGGCAGTAATCGATTACCCAAACAATTTGTCCAACTGAGTAATCAGTCACTCCTCAGTGTAATCAGTTACTTTGTGTTATTTTTGCTTGGTAATTCATTACTCAGTTTGAGTAACCTGTTCCACGGTCCCAACAACCTATTACTTACTTTCACTTTGATCATTGAAACTAAGTATATAGAAGGATTGAGGACAAAAGTACTTAAATAGAAGACTTATAAATCTTGATTCTTTGAAGTTTTGTCGTCTATGTCTTCAATGTTTTCTTCCTTTTTCTTCATTTTGGTGATCTAGGTGTCTTCATCAAAATCGTGTCAAAGTTAGAAGCAATATCTTCTTCACATCTTATAGTTGATGAGTCTTCTAAAGAATTAGATGAGTCACACTCGGACAAGTCTGAAGAAGAAAATGATAAATTATCTCTTTGACAAGGAATGTGAAAAAGTTCTGGTACAAAAGAAAATTCACAAAGTCCTTCAGACCCGACAATGAGGATAAAAAATCGAATGATGTCATTTGCTATGGATGCAAGAAACTTGTACAAATCAAAACATATTGTACAAACAAAAAAAGCATTGTTTAAAAAATATCCCTATAAGAAATATGGAATGATGGATACATGGGAAGATGAAAGCTCAAATGAGCTTGAGGAAGAGAAGGTTGAAGTAAACTTTTGCCCGAGAGAAGGCATTGACTCTGAATCAGACAATGAGGTATATTCTGAACTTAGTAAATTAGTTAAATGTTATAATGAACTCCTAGTAGAATCTAATTACATTATAAAGCTTACAAAGATTTAAATGGAAAGTATGATAAAATCTCAACTAATGTAATCAGACGACCACAGACAATTGGAGATTGTACCTCAGACCTATCTAAGTTAATACATTGAAGAATGAACTTCACTAAACTTTTGGGTAGTCAAAGAAGTTCTCAAAACATAGAAGGAAATTGACACTCTAGTCAAAACATGCCTGACGAGCATGCTAAGTCTATATATGTTAGGCCTCTCTCTGAAATGCATTATGTCATGCAAGTCCCTAAATCTTCATTTATTAGCCTTTTTTTCTAAAACTTCTTTTATTAGTCTTGTCTACAACTTATGTGGAAAAAATATATCATGTCCAAGTGTATTCACAAATAGAAAACGACCTCACAAATTTCTTCAACTAACAAGAAATGACCCAAGAAAATATGGGTAACTACATCTATGATTACTCTTGTTGTAGATATCCTCAACAAGACAAAGCAAATACCAATTATTGTACTTAGACAGTGGATGCATACGACACATGACAAGATGATGATATATATTCCTAGAACTAGAACGTAAAGATGGTTGGCCTATGGTTTTTGGAAGAAACCTAAAGGGAAAGGTGGCTGGAATAGCTAAAATTTGTAGTAAATCTCATCTACCTAGTATTTCTAATGTCTTATATGTCAAACGAATAAAACATAACTTGCTAAACACAAGTTAATTGGGTGATAGTGATTATTTCATATCATATTCTAGAAATTCATGTTCATTAAATGATAAAATTGGTAAATCCATTTTAAAAGTGGATAGAGAACACAATCTTTACAGGATTAACCAGTGTGATCTTTTAGAATATATGGTTACATGTGTCATAACTTGAGATGATGAAAGATGGACTTGACATAAAATGTTAGAATACATTAGCATGAAACATATATCCAAAATGTAAAGGCTAAATCTTGTATGAGGATTGCCTGACTTTTTTTCGTAAGAAGGATATTTCATGTGATGCTTGTTAGAAAGAAAAGAGAAAGAAATCTATTTTCAATTCTAAAACTGAAATACCAACTACTAGACCTATTCAACTTCTACACATGGATCTATTTGGTCCAATCAACATATGCAGTTTTGCTAGAAAGAAATATGAGTTTGTAATTGTTGCTCATTACTCAAGACTCACATGGGTTCTATTAATAACCCATAATGATGAACCATTCAAGAACTTCATTATATTAATTGATCATGGATGTGAATTTGAGAATCAATAATTTACAAAGTTATGTTAGGATAATGAAGTCTCTCCCAATTTTTTATACCTATAAATCCTCATTGGAGTATTAGAAAGATAAAACAAATCACTACAAGATATGTGTAGTCAATGTTAAATGAAAAGAATCCACCTAACTATCTCTAGGAAGAAGGTGTCAACACTGCATGTTATTTGTATAATATAATCATGGTAAGACCTTTTCTAAACAAGACTCCATCTGAATTATGAAAAATTTCTTATTTTCATGTCGGAAGTGAGTTCTACGCCTTAAATATAAAGTACCATCATGGGAAATTTAATTCCAAACTGATAAATGTATTTTCATTGGTTACTCTAACACATCTAAAATTACATAGTTCTTAACTGTAGAACTTATATTTAGAATAATCTATTCATTTTAATTTTAATGATATTTTACAGACTAATAAGGAATTATTAGTCTAGAAGATGATATTTCAATTACTTATGAAAAGACATGAGATAATGATTTGAAAGGCAAGTGAAAAGAAGTTAATGTAAAATAGACTAGTCTTGAATTATGTGAGACCATTAGGTTTTGTTTGGGAGTTTGGAGGGAAAGGAAAGGAGAATGATGAAAGGGTAAAGAGGGGGGAGGAAAGGAAGGAGAAGGGAGGGCAAATCCAACTAAACATCTCCCTTGTTTGGGAGTGTGGAATTTAGATAGGAGGGATGAAGGGTTAATGTAATACAAAAATATTATTTTACCTCCTCCCCTTTAAAAAATCAATAGTATGTTATGTATTATATGTTATAGAATAATATAAGTAAGGGTAGTTATGTAATTTGACTTATTTTCCTTCCAAAACACCCCAATTTGGGGAACAAGTTATTTTGGCATTTGGAGGGTTTGAGGGGGTTAAAAAATCCTTCAAAACCCTCCCCTCTCCTCCACTAAACTCCCAAACAAGGGAATCTCTCTCCTAAACCCTTCCTTTCCTTCCCCTCCATCCAAAATGGTACTCCCAAACATACCCTTGGTGATATAAGAGTCTAAAAGTATAAAACACATCATCCATAATATATCATAATTGCGACATAAACAACATGACTTTCATATTAGAATATGGGCCAAAAAAGATTAATGAAGGATGAACTTTAGCAATGCAAGAGAAGCTCAATCAATTTAAGAGGAATGACATCTGGAGACTGCTGTCAAAACCACAAGGAAAGTGCATCACTATAGCATAATGGGTATTCAAAAATAAACTTGATGAGCACGGTAATATGGTAAAGAATAAAGCAATGTTACTTGCTTAAGGCTACAGCCAATAGGAAGTTATTGACTATATTTTACTTGTTAACCTATAACTAGAATTAAGTACATCACAATGTTAGGTTCCATGGGGCTCTACCACTCGCCTAGACGGGGGTGAATAGGTGATACAGTACATAATTACTATCGCTAGCTAGACACGGAAATTATACAAATTAATACATTGTTTAATTGATTAACAACAAACTTAATCGATTAAATTATCTGTAGTTAATCGATTATGTAAACCACTTAATCGATTAACTAGTTCAATTACAACATAAACAGAATTCTTTCGGTCATCCAAGATTACCAAGATTCAACCAAACTTACATGCAATTATATAGACAATTAAGAACAATAAATGCACTATACAGAATATGCAAGTATCAGAGATTTATATGCATATCAAGTTAAGTAAATCAAGTAATGCGGAAATGTAAAATGATAAGGGAAAGGAGAAGAAGACTCGACTTTTTATCATGGTTCGTTTGTTGTCCACAACAAACTATCCACGCCTCCTTGTCTGATCTTGGGAGATTTTATCTTCACTATGGAATCTTCAATGTTTCTTACAAACACAATTCCAATACAAGAATCAAAATGCTCCTTTCTCGGATCTTAAATCCTACTTTCTTGGTTGACTATCCTAATCGCCTAAGAAAACCTTTCTTACGATTTAGCCCCAGGCAAGAAAAACGCTTACAACCAAGACTTCTTTCTTCTCGTGAAGACACGTACCTAACCACAACTAGGGTTTTCCCAAACCTATTCTTTTTCATTGGTGATACAACACACCAAGAGAATGTGTTATTGCCTAAGTCTAAAAATAATTCTTCAAGTTACATATGCACCTCAGTGTGCATATTATACAATCATCTACGAATCTAAGAACTCATAAAAGATCTCACTAATACAGAAAATACAATGCGTGAGATGCAGGTTTCTTTTTCACATATTTGATAATGAAAGCTCAACGGGTATCTTGTAAAGATTCGCCTTTTTCTTTTCTTGAAAGAACACTTAGAAAATCTTTCCTAAAGATGTGAAAGTTTCAAATCTAGATTTTCTCAATAATTTATAAACTTTATGTTTTCGAAAAATATATTCTAACCCTCTAAATTTTCTCAAAGTTAAGTTATGAACCGATATGAAAAACTTGGGTTAATATATTGTTCTGTTTTTAACTACAGTTAATCAATTATGTTGAGCCTTAATCGGTTAACGAGTGTCTTCAAAATAACATAAAACAGAAACAGTTATCAGCTTAACCACCTTAATCGATTAACTCACCATTTAATTGATTAACGTGTTCAACCCAAGGGTTAATTGACTAACACAATTGTTAATTGATTAAAAGTTATCTAAAACACATTTTAAATGATGAATGAACCTCCTACATGATTTATAACCTAATGATGATGCATCATGATTTAAAAATACTTGTTAAATGCATTCAAAATATATAATCATGTATATATGTATGTATGTGCATGTAAATCATGTATGTATGTATGTATGTGAGTCTCATTTTAGATATGATTGATTTTAGCTTGTGAGACTTTCATTTGGGTTCATCCTAGCCTAGACTCTTACTAAGCAAGCAACATAGGGTTCTAATAAATATATAAACAATACTTAACCCCTAGATCTTCTTTTGCATGCTTTCCCTTGTATACTTTTGAGTCTTGACTTTAGTTGATACTTTGTTGTTTGTTGAATTGCTCATCTTCTCAAGCTTGTCCTTCAACATTTATGCATGTTATCAATCTTTTGCCTTCTTCACTCTTTTGTCTTCATTAACCTGTGTGTCCTTTGTCTTCATCAAAACATTATGTGATGCATGCTTGCCTCTTCAATCTTGCATTCATGCATGCTTACATATTCATTCTCTCCTGTTTTTTATGATGACAAACACTTGTTGACATATGACATACACTTGTTGACATATGACATACACTTGTTGAGATTTGTTAACAACTTGTTGGATCTAACAGTTCTTTGTTGGATTTGCTTGATGATAATCAACTTGTTTTGCCTTGTTCTTGTAAGTTTATGTGCGTTTCTCCCTTTTTCTCTTGCTCTTGCTCTCCCTCAATTTGAGCATTGGGTGATTTATTCTTTTTCATTGCGGAAGCCTCAACTTATCTTCTCTTATAAGTCCTACAAAATATAAACAACAACCTTTCTCACCCTTTTGGCATGATCAAAAAGTAAAGTCATATATGAAAGTATATTGCCAAAAGAAAGAACAAGCAGTGCATTTTTTACTGGAGTTAATCGATTAATGTATGTACTTAATCGATTATGTCTTATTCAATTTTGCTCAGACTTGCATTTTATATACTGGTTAATTGATTATGACCTGCTATTAATCGATTAAAGAAATTGATATGGCAGAAAAAAGTGCAGGCTACATGCTATTGGCGGAATGCTTATATAGTTTGATTATTAGTGGTTTCACGCACTTGTTTTTGTATATTACCACTTAGTTTATGTCAATTATGTACATCTCAAAAAAAACTTTGCTTAACTAGTTAATACCACTTGTACCACTTGTTGGAACCATTTGTTAACGACATTTATTCTTGATATTACTTTTCATACCACATGTTAATTAACAATTATACGCAATTAAATCAATGCAAATAGATTTGAAAATTTCTAACATTTTTTCATCCATTGATCAAGTGATTTACAAAAGTAATAATAGCAGTACACAATTCGATTTTCACAACACAAAACCAATTCATTCATAGCATGTTATGATTATATTGTACATATGAAAGCACAAAAAACAAACTTAACAAGTTTGGAAAAATTACAATGCAACACCTAAAAGATTAGGTAATGTAAGAGCCTATTTTCTATGGTTAATGAACCAGCTTTTATGAGCTAACCTTTCACAAAGTAATGAGGTCCCCTTAAGCATGACTTATACGCCTCAGTACAGTCATAACTACTCCATTTGTCATCATTGCAGTCTCCAAGGGTACCACCATCACACGATAATCCTCCCACATCCATAAATAATACATCATTCATCAAAATTAGCTTTCCTTTCACCATACTCCTATACCCACTATTAGACATGGCAAAACAGGCTTTGCACGCGGACGCGCCCGCATAGCCCGCATTTCTTTGCGGGCAGGGCATACATTTTTTGTCCACTTGCCCGTTTCGCCCGGCCCGTTTTGCCCGCCAAGTTAGCGGGCATTTCCATTGGGCATATGGGCGGCCCGCGGGCGGCCCCTAAATTTAATTTAAGGAAAAAGTAAGAAAATTTTAAATAAGTTATGATGTAATGTGATTTTTATTCCTAAAAGAATTGTAATCTAATGTAATTTGTTAGACTTCATATAAAATATCAAAAAAAATTGTTACTCTTTTATCTTCAACTACTTTATTTAATTTCATTTCATTTATCATATGAATTTTTTATTTTGTTTTAATTATTCAACAATGCATGCGGGCCGCCCGTTAGCCCGTTTTAAAATGGGCAGGGCATTGAATTTTGTCCGTTAAGTCAATGCGAGCATGCCCGGCCCGCTTAAATTTTGCGGGCATTTACGGGCGCAGGCTAAACGGGCCGGGCGGCCTGTTTTGCCATCTCTACCCACCATCCTTCTACTGAAAATTCGCATAAAATTCCCGAAGCAGAGAGGGATAGATATTACCATTTAATTCCAGAAAACGCACAACCCATTTGTGCCTCTAGTTCATGCGGGAATTGAAATCTTTGCTCCACCATCCACGCCATGTCGGCATACTGAATGTATGTGGGTTTCTGGCTAATGAACCGCGAAAACATTTCTGCTTGAAGAGAAGAAGCATAAAACGGGTCAATACCCAGTGTAGGATTCTGCCTTATAGAAGAGGAGCCTTCAGCGCTCAGATTTCTGGCACGTCCAGGATGACACAGAGATGGGTTTGCACTGGCTATATGTTTCACTCTCTTTGGTCTCTCATTACTCATAATTGCGGAATCAATGGATAGCATAACGGATTAAGGGTGAAAATGAAGTTAGGGTTTTGAAAGGGGAAAAGCTTGGTGTTCTAATTTTAACCAAATTAATGGATTGGATGCTTAGAGAGGGGAAGAAGAAAGGAATGGAAGCTCTAGAATGAGTTAGAGGATGAATTCTATGATTAATTTCAGACAAGGGAATGGTGTTCACGAGGTTAGGGTTTGTAAAGACGTAACCTATAATTGTTGTAGAAACTGTTTTATTACTGCATTTAATCGATTAACCTCTGTGTTAATCGATTAAGAGGATTGAAATTTTAACACAATTAATCTATTATGTTCCAACTTAATCGATTAAGATTTTAAAAACATTTTAGCCCAGGTAATCGATTAAGGGAACAATTAATCGATTAAGACAATTTAAAAAAACTCAGTTTATCGATTAAAACACAAAACCGTCAATTAAATAGTTACAGAAACAGATTTTGACACAGTTTGAATTAGTTTATAGGTTTGCTAAGACTCTAAGATATCGATCTATTCTAAACACCTAATGTGCACTTAACATGGAGCCAAAAGAGCATGAAAGCATATTTAAACAAGAATACATTTTACAATTAAGAACACATGCATATTATGGCGATAAGTGAACTTAGTTAGGATTATCTAGAAGTCAAGCATACACTC
>NW_017727854.1:221688-221890 GCF_001865875.1 Lupinus angustifolius
AGTCCCTACAAAACAATAAGCATACCTTTCCTCTCCTCTGTTGGAGATGGCTTTATCAAGCATTAAATTCTTATAGGCTTTCCAAGAGAAAATCGTTGGTTGATTGCATTAATGTGATATTTAACTTGTTGTGCTTCAACATGATTTAAAAATTCTAGACGGTATTTCTACATTTACTTATTAATCAAAACATGATTAAGAG
>NW_017727854.1:221990-224100 GCF_001865875.1 Lupinus angustifolius
AACATACAAAGCTTTAGGCCTAAAGGTGATTTATGGGGGATTCACAATTTTTAAGTTTATGGCCTTGCTAGGATTTCATTTTAGAATTTTGTTGTGATACTTAAAGTATTTTGTTATACCTTTGTTTTATAATAATTCCTTTCTTCAAGCATTTGTGATGACAAGTTGCTCAGAAGTGTCATAGTCTCCTTTCCTTTGGTGATAGGGCAAAGAAGTTTGATTTTCTAACCTTCTTATGTGCCTAAGACATTTTCTGTCCATAATGAGAGTAAAGTCCATATGTCCTTAAGCATACCTACAAAACACAATTACTTGCTCTTCTTGGGTACCCAACTAAACTTGGGTCCCTTGATGTTAGTAGCTTGTGGATTTTGTTTCTTTGTAATCTATATACACTTTTCATTTGGAACATCATACATTCTAACATTATGTGCATTTAAAGTATGACCATACAATCCATAATAGAAACAGGTAGAGGATTCAAGATATGAAATTTTCAGAACATTTACTTGATTCTTATGAAATGTGTTATTTGCATGCATATATTCCAAACTAGATTTAATCCCATCATTTTCACATGAAGCAAGTAAGTTGTTTGAATTATGATAACTAAATGTGAAATCAGCAAGATTATCATTTAAGACATTTATGTTCATTTTTCATGCAAATGCAATTTTCACACATAGATGTCACATTTAAGTTAGAAGTACAATCACATGAATAGTTAGCATATTTAGCATGTAAGGTTTCATTTTCAATTTTCAACATATCAATGAAATTTTGCAATTCACATATTTTCTTTTCATGATCTAAAATTAACCTTTTGCTATTCATGCACTTTTTAGCTAACATTTTAAGTCCTTCATGCATTTCAACATAACCATCATATAGCATGTTATACATGAGAGATATATCAGAATTTGAATTAGAATCGTCTGAGTATACCTCACTAAGCTCATCTAGCTCACTTACTTCGCAAGAGTTAGAATTTTGAGCCATTAGACAAATCTTGCGTGATTCTTCATCTTCTGAGATGCTTGTTGATGAATTATCCTCTTCGAGTTCATTCCAGATGATATATGTCTTCTTAGCTTTGATGTCCTGAGAGTCTTTCTCGCAATCTTGTTACTTTGAAGGAGGTTTCTTTGATGTTCTCGTCCATTTGTTCATTGAGTGTCAAACATCTTAATTCTTGCTCATGTTCTTGAAGTTTGCTAAATAGAGTTACGAGCGTCATTTGTTCCAAGTACTTTGACTCCACAATTTCAGTCACCTTGGGTTGCCATTTTATGTCCAGACATCTCAACACTTTAACAGTTAGTTCATGTTTGGCAAATGATTTATGTAATGCAATAAGATGATTAATAATATGAGTAAATCGTTTATGTAAATTAGAAATAGACTTATGTGAAAACATGCGAAACAAATCATACTCATGCATTAATGTATTTAATCTAAACCGTCTGATCTCACTAGTGCCTTCGTGGAACACTTGTAAAGTGTTCCACATTTCCTTGTCACTATCGCACTAAGAAACTCAAAAGAACTCAATAAACATATTCATTCGGATTTTCCAGTAGGCGTACTCCTCGCCACTAAAAATTGGAGCGCAGTCGATGGATGCGCCATCACCGCTAAACGGATTAGACGAGCCCATGGTAAAAGTGCCTAGGATTAACGATCTAAGCGGCTAAGCTAGCACAGTCGTACTAGCACTGATACCACTTGTTAGGTCCCACAGGGCTCTACCACTCACCTAGAGGGGGTGAATAGGTGATACGGTATATAATTACCGTTGCTCAATAGACATAGAAATTATACAAATTAACACACTGTTTAATTCAGTAACGACAAACTTAATCGATTAAATTATCTGCAATTAATCGATTATGTAAACCACTTAATCGATTAACTGGTTCAATTACAGCATAAACAAAATTTATTCGGTCATCTAAGATTACCAAGATTCAACAAAACTTACATGCAATGATACAGACAATTAAGAATAGTAAATGCACTATACAAAATATGCAACTATCAGAGATTTATATGCATATCAAGTTAAGTAAATCAAGTAATACGGAAATGTAAAAAGATAAGGGAAAGAAGA
>NW_017727854.1:224200-224776 GCF_001865875.1 Lupinus angustifolius
TTACGATCTAGCCCCAACCAAGAAAAATGCTTACAACCAAGATCTCTTGCTTCTCGCGAAGACACGTATCTAACCGTAGCTAGGGTTTTCCCAAACCTATTCTCTTTCTTTGGTGATACAACACACCAAGAGAATGTGTTATTCCTAAGTCTAACAATAATTCTCCAAGTTACATATGAACCTCAATGTGCAGATTATACAATCTTCTACGAATCTAAGAACCCTTAAAAGATCTCACTTATATAGAAAATATAATGCGTGAGATGCAAGTTTCTTTTTCATAGATTTGGCAATGAAAGCTCAACGGGTATCTTGTAAATATTCACCTTTTTCTTTTTTTGAAAGAACACTTAGAAAATCCTTCCTAAAGATATGAAAGTTTGAGCTCTAGATTTTCTCAATAATTTGTAAACTCTCTGTTTTCGAAAAATATATTCTAACCCTCTGAATTTTTCTCAAAGTTAAGTTATAAACCGATATAAAAAACTTGGGTTAATATATTGTTATGTTTTTAACTGTAGTTAATTGATTATGTTAAGCCTTAATCGATTAACGGGTTTCTTCAAAATAACAGAA
>NW_017727854.1:224876-225157 GCF_001865875.1 Lupinus angustifolius
AAACAATTATCAGCTTAACCACCTTAATCGATTAACTCACCATTTAATCGATTAACGTGTTCAGCCCAAGGGTTAATTGATTAACGCAACTGTTAATTGATTAACGATTATCTAAAACACATTTTAAATGATAAATGAACCTCCTACATGATTTATAACCTAATGATGATGCAACATGATTGTGTGTGTGCGCGTGTGTGTGCGTGTGTGTGTGCGTGTGCATGTGCGTGTTCGTGTGCGTGTGTGTGTTGTAACGCCCCGAAAAATATTTCTCAAAAACA
>NW_017727855.1:0-315 GCF_001865875.1 Lupinus angustifolius
TGAGAATTTGGATGAGGATAGGATGAGGATGAGAATTTGGATGAGCAGAAGGATGAGGTTAGGATGAGGAGTAGAATGAGGATGAGAAAGACGATGAGGAGGAGAATGTGGATGAGGATAAGGATAGGATGAGGATCAGGTAGAGGACGCGGATAGGATGAGGACGAGAATGAGGATGAGGTTAGGATGAGAAGGAGGATGAGGTTAGGATGAGGACGAGAATGAGGATGAGGATAGGATGAGGTCGAGGATGAGGTTGAGAGTAGGATGAGGATGAGGATAGGATGAGGATGAGGATGAGGATGAGGTTTGGAC
>NW_017727855.1:415-5164 GCF_001865875.1 Lupinus angustifolius
CGAGGATGAGGAAGGGATGAGGATGAGAATACGATGAGGATTAGGAAGTGGATTAGGATGAGGATGAGCATTTTGATGAGGACGAGGATGAGGATGAAGAAGAGCATGTGGATAGGATGAGGACGAGAATGAGGATGAGGATAAGGATAGGATGAGGATGAGGATAAGGATAGGATGAGGATGAGGATAAGGATAGGATGAGGATGAGGATAAGGATAGGATGAGGATGAGGATAAGGATAGGATGAGGATGAGGATAAGGATAGGATGAGGATGAGGATAAGGATAGGATGAGGATGAGGATAAGGATAGGATGAGGATGAGGATAAGGATAGGATGAGGATGAGGATAAGGATAGGATGAGGATGAGGATAAGGATAGGATGAGGATGAGGATAAGGATAGGATGAGGATGAGGATAAGGATAGGATGAGGATGAGGATAAGGATAGGATGAGGATGAGGATAAGGATAGGATGAGGATGAGGATAAGGATAGGATGAGGATGAGGATAAGGATAGGATGAGGATGAGGATAAGGATAGGATGAGGATGAGGATAAGGATAGGATGAGGATGAGGATAAGGATAGGATGAGGATGAGGATAAGGATAGGATGAGGATGAGGATAAGGATAGGATGAGGATGAGGATAAGGATAGGATGAGGATGAGGATAAGGATAGGATGAGGATGAGGATAAGGATAGGATGAGGATGAGGATAAGGATAGGATGAGGATGAGGATAAGGATAGGATGAGGATGAGGATAAGGATAGGATGAGGATGAGGATAAGGATAGGATGAGGATGAGGATAAGGATAGGATGAGGATGAGGATAAGGATAGGATGAGGATGAGGATAAGGATAGGATGAGGATGAGGATAAGGATAGGATGAGGATGAGGATAAGGATAGGATGAGGATGAGGATAAGGATAGGATGAGGATGAGGATAAGGATAGGATGAGGATGAGGATAAGGATAGGATGAGGATGAGGATAAGGATAGGATGAGGATGAGGATAAGGATAGGATGAGGATGAGGATAAGGATAGGATGAGGATGAGGATAAGGATAGGATGAGGATGAGGATAAGGATAGGATGAGGATGAGGATAAGGATAGGATGAGGATGAGGATAAGGATAGGATGAGGATGAGGATAAGGATAGGATGAGGATGAGGATAAGGATAGGATGAGGATGAGGATAAGGATAGGATGAGGATGAGGATAAGGATAGGATGAGGATGAGGATAAGGATAGGATGAGGATGAGGATAAGGATAGGATGAGGATGAGGATAAGGATAGGATGAGGATGAGGATAAGGATAGGATGAGGATGAGGATAAGGATAGGATGAGGATGAGGATAAGGATAGGATGAGGATGAGGATAAGGATAGGATGAGGATGAGGATAAGGATAGGATGAGGATGAGGATAAGGATAGGATGAGGATGAGGATAAGGATAGGATGAGGATGAGGATAAGGATAGGATGAGGATGAGGATAAGGATAGGATGAGGATGAGGATAAGGATAGGATGAGGATGAGGATAAGGATAGGATGAGGATGAGGATAAGGATAGGATGAGGATGAGGATAAGGATAGGATGAGGATGAGGATAAGGATAGGATGAGGATGAGGATAAGGATAGGATGAGGATGAGGATAAGGATAGGATGAGGATGAGGATAAGGATAGGATGAGGATGAGGATAAGGATAGGATGAGGATGAGGATAAGGATAGGATGAGGATGAGGATAAGGATAGGATGAGGATGAGGATAAGGATAGGATGAGGATGAGGATAAGGATAGGATGAGGATGAGGATAAGGATAGGATGAGGATGAGGATAAGGATAGGATGAGGATGAGGATAAGGATAGGATGAGGATGAGGATAAGGATAGGATGAGGATGAGGATAAGGATAGGATGAGGATGAGGATAAGGATAGGATGAGGATGAGGATAAGGATAGGATGAGGATGAGGATAAGGATAGGATGAGGATGAGGATAAGGATAGGATGAGGATGAGGATAAGGATAGGATGAGGATGAGGATAAGGATAGGATGAGGATGAGGATAAGGATAGGATGAGGATGAGGATAAGGATAGGATGAGGATGAGGATAAGGATAGGATGAGGATGAGGATAAGGATAGGATGAGGATGAGGATAAGGATAGGATGAGGATGAGGATAAGGATAGGATGAGGATGAGGATAAGGATAGGATGAGGATGAGGATAAGGATAGGATGAGGATGAGGATAAGGATAGGATGAGGATGAGGATAAGGATAGGATGAGGATGAGGATAAGGATAGGATGAGGATGAGGATAAGGATAGGATGAGGATGAGGATAAGGATAGGATGAGGATGAGGATAAGGATAGGATGAGGATGAGGATAAGGATAGGATGAGGATGAGGATAAGGATAGGATGAGGATGAGGATAAGGATAGGATGAGGATGAGGATAAGGATAGGATGAGGATGAGGATAAGGATAGGATGAGGATGAGGATAAGGATAGGATGAGGATGAGGATAAGGATAGGATGAGGATGAGGATAAGGATAGGATGAGGATGAGGATAAGGATAGGATGAGGATGAGGATAAGGATAGGATGAGGATGAGGATAAGGATAGGATGAGGATGAGGATAAGGATAGGATGAGGATGAGGATAAGGATAGGATGAGGATGAGGATAAGGATAGGATGAGGATGAGGATAAGGATAGGATGAGGATGAGGATAAGGATAGGATGAGGATGAGGATAAGGATAGGATGAGGATGAGGATAAGGATAGGATGAGGATGAGGATAAGGATAGGATGAGGATGAGGATAAGGATAGGATGAGGATGAGGATAAGGATAGGATGAGGATGAGGATAAGGATAGGATGAGGATGAGGATAAGGATAGGATGAGGATGAGGATAAGGATAGGATGAGGATGAGGATAAGGATAGGATGAGGATGAGGATAAGGATAGGATGAGGATGAGGATAAGGATAGGATGAGGATGAGGATAAGGATAGGATGAGGATGAGGATAAGGATAGGATGAGGATGAGGATAAGGATAGGATGAGGATGAGGATAAGGATAGGATGAGGATGAGGATAAGGATAGGATGAGGATGAGGATAAGGATAGGATGAGGATGAGGATAAGGATAGGATGAGGATGAGGATAAGGATAGGATGAGGATGAGGATAAGGATAGGATGAGGATGAGGATAAGGATAGGATGAGGATGAGGATAAGGATAGGATGAGGATGAGGATAAGGATAGGATGAGGATGAGGATAAGGATAGGATGAGGATGAGGATAAGGATAGGATGAGGATGAGGATAAGGATAGGATGAGGATGAGGATAAGGATAGGATGAGGATGAGGATAAGGATAGGATGAGGATGAGGATAAGGATAGGATGAGGATGAGGATAAGGATAGGATGAGGATGAGGATAAGGATAGGATGAGGATGAGGATAAGGATAGGATGAGGATGAGGATAAGGATAGGATGAGGATGAGGATAAGGATAGGATGAGGATGAGGATAAGGATAGGATGAGGATGAGGATAAGGATAGGATGAGGATGAGGATAAGGATAGGATGAGGATGAGGATAAGGATAGGATGAGGATGAGGATAAGGATAGGATGAGGATGAGGATAAGGATAGGATGAGGATGAGGATAAGGATAGGATGAGGATGAGGATAAGGATAGGATGAGGATGAGGATAAGGATAGGATGAGGATGAGGATAAGGATAGGATGAGGATGAGGATAAGGATAGGATGAGGATGAGGATAAGGATAGGATGAGGATGAGGATAAGGATAGGATGAGGATGAGGATAAGGATAGGATGAGGATGAGGATAAGGATAGGATGAGGATGAGGATAAGGATAGGATGAGGATGAGGATAAGGATAGGATGAGGATGAGGATAAGGATAGGATGAGGATGAGGATAAGGATAGGATGAGGATGAGGATAAGGATAGGATGAGGATGAGGATAAGGATAGGATGAGGATGAGGATAAGGATAGGATGAGGATGAGGATAAGGATAGGATGAGGATGAGGATAAGGATAGGATGAGGATGAGGATAAGGATAGGATGAGGATGAGGATAAGGATAGGATGAGGATGAGGATAAGGATAGGATGAGGATGAGGATAAGGATAGGATGAGGATGAGGATAAGGATAGGATGAGGATGAGGATAAGGATAGGATGAGGATGAGGATAAGGATAGGATGAGGATGAGGATAAGGATAGGATGAGGATGAGGATAAGGATAGGATGAGGATGAGGATAAGGATAGGATGAGGATGAGGATAAGGATAGGATGAGGATGAGGATAAGGATAGGATGAGGATGAGGATAAGGATAGGATGAGGATGAGGATAAGGATAGGATGAGGATGAGGATAAGGATAGGATGAGGATGAGGATAAGGATAGGATGAGGATGAGGATAAGGATAGGATGAGGATGAGGATAAGGATAGGATGAGGATGAGGATAAGGATAGGATGAGGATGAGGATAAGGATAGGATGAGGATGAGGATAAGGATAGGATGAGGATGAGGATAAGGATAGGATGAGGATGAGGATAAGGATAGGATGAGGATGAGGATAAGGATAGGATGAGGATGAGGATGAGGAAGAGGACGAGGATAGGATGAGGACGAGGATGAGGATGAGGATAGACTGATGATGATAGTAGGATGAGGATAGGATAAGGATGAGGATGAGGGTG
>NW_017727855.1:5264-5685 GCF_001865875.1 Lupinus angustifolius
ATCCTATCCTATCCTATCCTATCCTATCATATCCTATCCTATCCTATCCTATCCAATCATATCATGTCATGTCCTATCCTATCACATCCTATCCTATCCTATCCTATCCCATCCTATCCTATCCTATCCCATCCTATCCTATCCTATCCTATCCTATCCTATCCTATCCTATCCTATCGTATACTATCGTATTCTATCCTATCCTATCCTATCCTATCGCATCCTATTGTATCCTATCCTATCCTATCATATCCTATCCTATCCTATGCTATCCTATCATCCTATCCTATCATATCCTATCGTATCCTATCATATCCTATCGTATCCTATCCTATCATATCCTATCCCATCCTATCCTATCATATCCTATCATATCGTATCCTATCCTATCCTATCCTACCCTATCCTATCCTATCCTATC
>NW_017727855.1:5785-6299 GCF_001865875.1 Lupinus angustifolius
TTTTTGGTTGGTCATTTTTGGTCAAGTGGCTCATTCTAATTGAAAGAACTTGCCTTGATCATATCCTATCAAATTGTGTGCAACCAAGTAAAGAAAGATTCAAACAAAATCAATTGTGCAAAATCAAAAAGTTTCTCACTAAGCTCACATAATTATTGTGTTTGGCTTACACTCCCTCACAAGGTTGGGATTCACACTTTTTAATACAAAAATATTTGCAAAGATCTTATTACATAAAATTGATTTTCAATTTGCAAAAGAATTTCAACTTATGACATTATGAGACTTTTTCACAAAAGTTTTAGCATACATCTCATTTTGCTCAATCAAAGCTTAATTTAAAGTATGCTTAACATTTCTAATTATGTGATTATGCTTCAAAAAAATTGTTTTAGCCATTTTGTTTTCAGTTTTGAAATTTTTTGAGTTTTTTGAACAAACAAATTTACTTTTTACATATTTACACAATCTAGTGAAAAGAAAGAAATTTTTTAAATTACATCAAGTCTTGTCC
>NW_017727855.1:6399-11604 GCF_001865875.1 Lupinus angustifolius
TCTTGATGTGATTTAAATTTTTTGTTTAACTTGTCTAAAAATACAAAAAAATACAAAAATTTAACATGACTAAAAAAAATAAAAGTTGAAAGAAATTAATTTTTACCACAGACTGGATTGCCTTCCAGTTAGCGTTCTTTTAACGTCATTAGCTTGACGTTAGATTTTGGACGAGGTTATTTTGTTTGATCATCGATGATGGAGCCTGATTCATCATCCAAGTACGGTTTTAACCTCTGTCCGTTTAAAAAGTAAGCACACACCATTTTTAGGAGAACACAGAATTTCATTCTCCTTGTTTTCACTATCCTCTCCTAGATAGTGGTGTCATCAACTCCTCATTTTTGTTTGTTTGTTTGGACTTGTTTTCCTGTAAATCATTTCGAACTTGCAATTTTATTTTGCTTTGAGGTTAGTCTAACAATTCACATGAATTTATAATTTCCTAAGACACACGTTCATGAATTAAATTTGATGGAAAGAATTCCAACCAAACAGCATGCTTTTTCATGAAAATTAATGTTTAGAAAATATTTTCAATCATATTTCAAATCCAAGTGGTAAAATGGAAGTCTAAGCAGAATTTATGGAACTTCAAAACATATTTTATCACACCAAACATCCATAAATAAATCCATTCATAATTTCATGAATTTATTTTGTTAAGTGGTGAACCAAATAACACACTTTTTAGGAGTTCTCAAGTTTGGAAAAATTCATTTTTGGCACAAATGTAACAAGCATGCTCTTAGTTTAAAAATTAATTTGACAATTTCAAAATCATTTACTAAGGCATGTTGATGGAGATAATTGGTTAAAGTATCACAAGATAAAGTATCATCATCAAAAAGTAAATGGTGAATACTTAACCTTTAAGAATTCAAGTGGCTTCCCTTCTTGAAGAAAAATTCCAGCCACTAATCCTTGTTTATTTCAATCCCTTTTATGTTGTTCTTTTGAAACAGTTGATGAGGGGTACCTCCACATCTCCTAAAAGTTTCATAACAACAATAAAAGGTTTCTTAACTAGTGGGTTTTCACTCCACTAATTCATTTTTTTTTTAGTTTTTAATTTTTTCAAATGTACAAAACATAAAAATAAAGATGTACAAAAGGAAAAATTAATTTATACAAAAGAGAAATAAAATGTTATGCACAATTATTTGATTAATGACATATAAAAATCAAATTTTTTACTATTAAAGCAATTCCCCGGCAGCGGCGCCAATTTGTTGAAAGCATTGATCAGTGTTTTTATCTTAGTTGAGAGTTTTCTCCTCTCAAAAAATCGTCCTGACAACAGTGCCAATTTGTTGAAAGGTTAATACTCTCATTTTTGTTATGTTCCTTTTGTAAGTATGTGAACTCGGTTTTATTATTTGCTCGACATCTCGGCTTTGTTGAAATAAATGCCAATGTCGGTATAATGGTTTCAAAAATATTCTAGTTACAACTTATTTTCTTAATAATCATGTGAATAAGTCATTCCTTTTTTGCCCCATCTCGGCTTTGTTAGAATAAATTCTAACGCCGATATAATGGTTTCGAAGCAATTACCTATTACATAATTATTAAGTACATTTGAATACCATCTCGATTTTGTGGAATAAGGTTTTGTGGAATAAATTCCAACACTGATTTAATGGTATTCTAATATATAAAAGTGATGAATAGTTAGTTGTTAGATACAAATAAATAAATAAAGAACAAAAGAATAATAAATTTAGTGACCTTTTATTTATTTACTCCCTTTCGGGTTCATTTTATTAACAAACCAAACTTCTTCCTTAAGGTCAGGCAGGTGGCCAGGTCAGCTCAGCGGGGCTTGTTCCACGCTTAGCTGCCTGGTTGAGCATCTTGGTTTTCTTGACTTTTGTTGCTTTTTGACCATGAATCTTTTCTCTTCTTTTCTTCATTTTATTTCCTACAAAATACATAAAAAGGCAATACAAACACAAATATACCAAATTGTGATATTTTATACAAAAAGTATTGTTTTAAGTTGGTTTTTCTCAATTATACTTAAGGTAAGTGCCATAAAAGTATATGATTTTTAGGTATGTTTGGCACTTATCATGGTGCTATTGACCATATTGCCTCATCTTTATCTTTGTTCTCATCCTTTAAGGATATTAGACCAATAACTGTGAAACTACCCAATGGCTCACAAATTGCTACTCAGATTTATGGAAATGCTCCATTAAACCATGACTTGATCTTACAAGATGTTTTGTATTTACCTACTTTTGCATATAATCACTTTCTATACCAAAACTAACATCACAAGCACCTTATATTTTTACTTTTGATGAATCTTTTTGCAAGATCCAGGAAAGACACTCTTTGAGGATGATTGGTATAGCTAACTTATCACATGGAATTTATGTCTTAAAGACTAAGACACGTGATTTTAAATACCTCACAGATGTACTTAATTCTGTCAAATGTGAACCTTCTATATTATGGCACCTTAGATTAGGACATGCTTCTAAATCTTGTATGCACAATATTAAGACCTCTCATCCATTTTGTTGACTATAATAAGAACCAAGTTTGTGATACATGTCATTTTTCTAAACAAAGAAAGTTAAGTTTTCCTACAAGTGAGACACACTCCCTTTAGATTTTTTATCTAATAAACACTGATATTTTGGGACCAATGTCCATACTTTCAATTCATGGTGACAAATATTCATGTGAGTCAAATGGGGGCCACATTGTTGAGTTGCATTTAATAAAGTAGGGGCCTTTTATCCCACAAGTAGAATAAGAGTTATTTTTATTTCCTTGTTCTTAAGAAAAATTTAAGACTTTCCTTTTGGGTGTAATTTGGCTTAATGTGGCCAACACTTCAATTTTCTTTTGGATATTATTATTGATGTAAATCAAGTATAGCAAATCATGAGATTAGAAGGCCTGTGAATGCCTTCCCTTTTCAACTTGTGCATGAAGACCAAGGAAGAAGTTTCCTTAATGGTTTAAGCGTGGCAAATCAAGGCTACAATCTGAATTATGAAGGAGTGAATACATTCCTTATTGGTTTGGGCGTGAATTCCAAGGATAACCAATTCATTCCTTCCCATATTTGTTCCAAGCCAAGATCTCAGATTTCCAATTCATATTGGGGGCGTGTAATTCAAATGGGAGGCTCAATTCAAACTTCAAATCCTTTCCTTATTAAGAGAAACACGTGGGGAAGGCCTTGACACAAATAAATCATTTCCTTCTTTGCACCAAGAGGAGATCCTATCAATTCAAATCTGATTTGGGGTGTATATTCAAGGTTGGCCAAATCCATCCTGATTTGGGCGTGTGATTCAAATGAAATGCAACTTCATTACTTGCCTTATTGAACTCAAACCGTTTGGGAAGGCATTAAAGGAGTTATTAGCCACAAAAACCATCCTTTTTGGGGATTGGGCGTGTGAATTCAGGGTTGGCCAAATCATATCTAAATGGGAATGTGATTCAAATGAAAAACAACTTCATTTCTTGCCATAGTGGGAGCAACTCGTTTGGGAAGACATGAAGACAAATAAATCTTTCCTTATTGGTGCCAAGAGAACCAAATCTTCCCACCAAAGAGACTTGGTACATGGCCTCAATGTGTGGAAGGACAAAGGGAAAGTTTCCATACAAGAACAACTCAAGATGGCAAGAATTCATGAGTATTATTCCTTATTAAAGTGTTTAACACGTTTTTTATTAGGATTTGAATTCTTAGGAAATTCTTTGAATGTCAATCAATGTATATTACTCCATTTTTCACATGGGATCAAGGCTTGGCCGAATTCCCACTATATGTAACCAATTTACAAATTTGAATAAGACATTTCAGATTTTGTTTGGATTAATTCCTCTTTGGTTGAGCTTTGCTCCTAACTTAGAACTTATCAAGACTAGTTCTTGTGGCACTCATAGGCTTATCATCATTGGTGTGGCGCCTTAACCTTGTTCTTATCAAGGATCCTTCCTTGTGGTGACCCTCCTTGGCTTATCAAGCTACTTTGCTTGTGGCACCTCCATCTTCATCATTTTCCATTTTCTTTTATCCAACACAAACACATAAAAATTCATAAACAAAAAATAAACAACAATTCGTCCCAAAAACTATTTTCATACACATTTCAACTATAATCATAAAAAAAACATGGCCATTCGTATAAAAGTGTTATTCCGCGAGTCAAATTTAGTTTCTAGAAAAAACGATCGGCAAAAAAAAAACCACCCCTAGAGGTTCACATCAAGTGGTATCAGAGCCACTTCTTGCTTGAAAGTCCGTCATAATGTCCATTCCAGATAGAAGTCCAACCATATCCCCAAGGACATAAAACATGACCATAACCTTTTAGACAATGAACACCCAACTACAAGCCCTCCAAAGACAAATAGAGCAATTGAGGGTTCAAAATGGGAGACGTCAAGGTATTGATTCAAGTGACTATGAATCAGAAAGGAGAAGTAGATATGCTCCAAAAGCCTATCGACAAGCCAATCACAACAAATTACCAAGCCAACTCAAGTCCATCCAAAGGAAGTCTGCGCCAATTGACTTCGTCAGGGTGTTCAAAAAGGCATTAGAATATGAAACCACAAGAAGAACAAGAGAACCCGAAGTCATGAGTGAATCACTTGTGAGTAGGGAAGATTTGAGTGAATCACTAGTGAGTAAGGAACGTTTGAGTGAAACACTTCTTAGTGAGGAAAACACTTTGAGTGAGGGGAATACTTTGAGTGAAATTACTTTGAGTTAAAGTGCTTTGAGTGAAAACACAATGAGTGCAAACACTATGAGTGAAATTCAAAGTGAGTTTAAGAGTGCTTTGGTTTCAAGGCAACCCATATAGCTACCCTCTTGTTAGAATATGTTTCTTATCACTAACTCAACTAATGAAAATTGTTTGTCAAAATTTGTTGAACAATTTTTGTAGGGAGTTTGTAAATTCTTTCCTAGAGAAATCATTAGTGTTCTTCCACATATTATTCAACGTGTGGACCTTAATGGAGTTGTGGATAATGTGAAATTGTTGGAGACAAACAACGATGAAGCATCAAATATAATAGTGAAAAATGGGTATTCAGAAGTAACACAATTTTTCCTCCAAAGAAGTCATTCGTGTATGTCAAATTGTTAACTTATTTGTCAAAGGGGTAACCCTTGATGAATATGTAGAAAGGTGGATTGAAAGGTTGAAGAAAATTGCT